>NW_021939396.1:44490994-44670502 GCF_001715985.3 Manacus vitellinus | reverse complement strand
GGAAACACCACCTGGTCATGAATTTCGGATTAAAATTTAGCCCAAGGCTTAGTGAAAGTAAGCAAGAAGGGCATAGCTGATGTTTAAACATTGGTACAAGGAAGAGTTTCCCGGATTTGCACCTCACGGAACACGTGTTCAGTCTCTTTAGCAATTCTAACGAGAATTGCTTGGATTTGCTTCTGAAACAGTGACTTTCCCTGAGTAATAGACTCCTGTTTGTATTTTCTGGTAGGTAAGCAAAATATTAGCATTTACTAATGACTGTATTTGAGCATTTATTCACTCTTACAAGTGTTCTACAAAATGCAAAGCACCGAGCATAAACAATTCCATAAACCAACTGTCCGGTGAGAGTAATTACCTGTCACCTAAATGAGCCTGGCCCCACACATCCTTCAACCCATCCATCCCTAAAGGCCTGAAAAAAATAAAAGACTGCAGTATAGCTGGAAAGTTACCAGATCTGAGCTCTGGCTGATGCGTCTTACAGTTCTACTACTGCCTTTAAATTTACTTAGCAGAAATAGTAACGCTGGCAGAAAAATTGTTCACACCATCATCATTTTACTGAGTCTTCTAGTCCTGAACAAGTTTCTGTCAAGCAGTTGGCTTCCCTCATTTACATTATAACCAAAAGATTCCTCCAGCTCATAGTTTCCTACTTTTGGATATTGTGATAAAGAGATAAGAGAGCAGGGGTGGGTAATACCTTTTTAAGGTATAATCTTTGCATTGCTTTATGGTGAGAGAGAGCAGAGAAGAAACCTGTGCATTCCTTCCAAACATGAATGATTCCTCGGGTTTTATGCTTCATCTATAGTATAAGCCCAAGAGAAGAAGCTCTTTTTTTTTCTTTTGGTCCCCTCAGAAATGATCTAGCATTAAGTAGGCATAGCTGGGAATTCGGAGTTAGATTGAGGTTGTCAAGGCTTTTTATGTATATTATGCAAAAGCCAGCAAATGGTGGCAATTTCTGGCCAAGATTCAAACAAGTGATATAGAACTCAAAGAGTTGATCTCCTAACTCGGCCTCAGATTGCATATATGAGCATTTATTGCATTTAACTAGTATAAAGTATAAGTTAATGTTCAACCTAGGAGATCTCAAGGGCTTCCAGAAAAACCTTGTTAAAATTCCATGATTAAGTTGAAGAGAGGATTAGGGTAATTCCCATGTTAGTCATGGAGTTTGAGTCTCTCTTTCAACTTGTCCAAATTAATTTTCATTCCTAAGGTTCATAAAAATCCTGTAAAAAATGAATGTTTTCAGTTTGGAACATACTAGATTGCTTATGTCTTCAAATATTTTGGAAAAAAAGCCCCTTTCCCTGTGGGTCTAGTCTTACATTTAATCTGCCAGGTATTGCCACTACTACTCTCTTCAATTCAAATTATGCAAATTAAGCACTTTACTGACAGTTTAGGCCTTGATCTGACATTTATACATGTGATCTTAGCAAATTGAGTTACACTGCACACATGCATATCCCTGTTCGTATGTCTAAGTATTTACAAGATAGAAGGATAAATGTACTGAGCAAAAGTGCTAAGGGCATATTGGTTTGCCCAGTTTTCATGTATTCTTCATGACATATCAAGAAATATATATTTTTTTTTTAAGAACCAAAACCAAACCACTCAATACATGGGTCTGAGGGCATTCAATGCATATTAATGAATTTTATCACAATAGTAGAAAAAGCAGTGAATGTTTTTAACTATGACACAAAGGCTACACCACACTATCAGCTAATCCAGATACCCCAGGATATTCTTTTAACAGAAAAGGAGGAAGCACTAATAAAAACAAAAATCCAACTTTTTAGGACAGTGGTTTTTAACTTGGGCTCTGTTGTCATCTTAAGACCCCAGATTTATTGTAAGTAGTCTGTGACAGGCAATGGGGAAAAAGCATATTTGTACATTCTATATAGCAATTTCACAAATGTAGAATTCCTAAAGGGAGGGCGATTTTTCTGAATAGTGAGATTGTTAGTTGTTGGCAACACATAAAAATTATTTATTGTTTTAGGAAGTAAATAATCATGTAGGACCAGGGAAAATGCAGTTTTATGTAGATAGCATCAAATAGATAAGAAAAACTGAGTGTCACAGATGCTAAAACATCTTAAATATTTAAAAAAGTGGGATTATTAAAATATTGTTGTAAGTGCTGCTGTCTTTCTCTTACTTCAATAAAATGACTCTTTGAATTATTTGGTCTGAGTGTTGGGGTTTTTTTAATATGCTTTTTCATATTGATTACCTATGTGAACTAAACTCCTGATAAGTTGTCATTTTATTTAGGCAATAGTCTTAAAAAGAGGAAAAAAAGGGTGGTCTTAGCAGTAAGTAATATTTACTTGACTGCATCTTGTAATTTGTTGCAGAACTTAACCAGTTTATCCTGATGGGCTTTTCTGGACCTATCATTGCTCTAACATGCTTAGCTCTACATATTTCTCCAGTCTGTTTCTTACATCAAGACAATGTAATACATGGAAAGGTAACTACAGCTGCAGCATCAGTGGACTGTTCTGCTCAGCTTTGAAAATCAGCTGGGTTAGGAAACAAGAATGTTGCATTCAGCAGTTCTGTTTCTGCTTTAGCATCCCTTGGCATCATCAATCTCTTTTTGTCTATCTATCCATCTATCTATCTATCTATCTATCTATCTATCTATCTACTATCTATCTAATTTGGTAGAAGAGGATTTTTTTTTTCCTTTTTCTGATAGTTAAATAGTATCTATCGCCATACTTCTATTTTTGTAAATTGCTAATGAATTTTATGAAGGATTTCTCTATGGAGAAGAAGCTGAGCATATGTAATCCAGATGTGATACAGTGTATTTGCATATTGTGTAATTTGCTTTGTGTCTATACCCTTAGTCTGAAGATCTGGGATCAACATAGTCAAGCTTAGTGCTTGTATTTCATTCTTCCAGGGATCTCATTCAGCAGCACTGCCCAGTGCCTGCAAGCTGTTTGGTGTGGAGAGTTTCTATTGAAAATCAAGATAGAGACCTTCTTTTCAGAATAGCATCTATATTCAGTGTGATATCTTCAAAAAAAAAAAAAATCTTTTCCAGAACAAGGCCTTAATCATATGGTGTGATAAAGGATGATGGACTTGTAACTGATGATTGACTGAAAGGATGATGACTTGTAACAAGGGCCTGTGATGATTCCTAATCCCCACAATAGAAAGTTTGAGTGTCATAGAACTGTTTCATATTGAATAGGCTAGTAGAAAAGGGTGGACTGGCCTCTTAAAAAGCTAGCTTCAGTAAATGTATTTTTTTGTTATTATTTATGATTTGAAGTACTTCCTTTTTCTTGATTGGCTTTTCAGTTATATCAAGTAATTATTTTATTGGCTTGGGATCAGAAGTCTAGCCTTTTTTCTTTTTTATGCAGTCTACAGAGTCCCAAACTCCCTCTTTAGCCGTAACGAGAATTCACTAGCACGAATGAAGCTGTTGACTTCTCTAAAGAGGTATGTATGTAACACTACAAAAAGGAAACAAAGAATTTCCAAATGGCCACTCTTGTTACTTCTGACTTCTAGGTAATAAAAATTAAGAAACTAGAACCCTGATTGTTTATAGTAAACCAATACAGATAGATAATAATTTAATTTAATGAAATTTTAATAATTTACTTTAGTGAAATTGTAAGAGCTGTTATGTGGATTGTCACTTTATTATTAAACATAGTTTTTAATATCTATAGTTAGATTTACCTAATATTTTCTATCACCAAATCTTATTTTCATTTACTGTGGTATTTCCTTTTTTTAGTTAACAAGATTCAATTCTCTAGGCTAATTGGCTGTTTCAAGCCAAGTGCTTTTTGAAAACTTCAGAAAAATCCTTTGTCCTTTTTGAAGAATGAGATCAAGGAACATATGTAATTTTATTTTTGTTCTATAAATTCTTATTGCCATTTCAGGGATTTTACTCCAGGCTCTGGAGCATAGACTTAAACTTTGGGAGGATCATGATTCTTATGTTGAGGTTGTGCCTCTTTCGAATTCTGTTAAAGTTGACCAAAATCTGGCATATTTACAGATCTGAAAATTATGTTATAGTTCAGAAGAGTTTCACAGCTACATCCCCTGACAGATCTGTCTGCATCTAATATACCTCTTATTCCCCAAACAACTGCTGTGTTGCAAAAATTCTACAAACAAGCCTTCTTCATAGAACAAGTCAATGTGCCTTACTTGGAGACTGGAGGAGCTGGACTGGAAATTCCAGTACCTTCTGTTCTATTAAGCACCAGACTATCTATACTCGTGAGTTTGTTGCTCCCCTTGAAAGGCCCCAATAGCACAGGGGATGAGCTGGGCCTGGCTGATGTATCAAAGAGTAAGCTGAAGGGAAGGGTTGAGACTACTTCTCTTGGATGCAGTACTGGGGAAAAAAATGTAGTGCTTAAAGATTTCCTCACAAAACAACAGAAACATACAGCTTCTTCCAGTGAAGAAACTGTGTTGTCAATATAAACTGTAGATACATGCCATAGATACCTTCCTTTGTCATGGATTATAATAGTGGTAATTAGATTGTCCATTGGAAACATGAAGGTAGAATATAAAATGGCCCAAAATTATAATATAATTGATATGCTGTTGATACCCTTTTCTGCTTCAAGGAAAGTTTTATGAAAACTGGGGTTGCAATCACAGTGGTCCTAAAAATTGCAGAAAAATTCAAGAAGTTTAGAGCTGTTAAAGAGTTAAGAAGTTGTGGATTCAAGCATCTGAAAATTTGTTTTTATTTTGTTTGTACTTCCTTTATTAAGAGCATTTACTTTTTGTCTGCAAAAATTCAGTCCAAGGTAAAATTACACGTGTAGTGAAGTAGCCATGCAAAAATAATTTACATACTTTTAGAGAAATCTGATGATTAAAAAGACTTTCCTGCTTTTTAAATAATTTTTACATTAGTAGGACTTAAAAATGGCTTTCATCTTTAAAATGACATTTTAGAGATCTTCTTTCTGTTTTGCAGCAATGGTAAGCCTAAATTATCCCCAAATGCTATCTGAATTTACATGATCTGATCATTAACCTGAACTTTAGGAAGTCTCTAAAGATTTATTCATAGGGGAAGAATATTCTTCCTTGGTTACATTAGATCTCTGGCAGCCTGGAGACTTGGGGTTTTGTCCTCACAATGCCACGTATGTCCTGTGAAAAGTCTGATCTCTTCAGGCACAGTTGTGACTGCAACTAAGCTCTTCAAACAAAACAAACAAACAAAAAGACAAAAAAAGTCTTTTTCCTGTGGCACTGTAGTTTGCTACTATTAACAGCTGCCCACCTTGTCTGTTCTTGAGGGATCTCCATCCCCGGAGCTGAGGGAAACACATGCTTGTACCCGCCTTCACCAGTTAGTTAAAACATATGAACAGCAGCCTGAGCTAAACAACTGAGTGCTGCTCCCAGGTAGCTACCAAGCAGTGGATTAGAAAAAGGCATGATGACTCGGAGGCCAAGGAGCAGGAGGGTTGTTTGGATTAAGGTGTTAACAACTGGCATCACAAGATGAGACAGGGCTCCTTTGTCAAAGCCCTAAATCTACATCCTTCCTCCTTATAAACACCACTCTGCTGCTTCTCACCTTAGGATCAGTGGGAGTTCCTGAGGGCTTGTCATGTTCGAAAGTGTGTTCATTTTTTTTCCCAGACCTTAACAGAAGTATTTAGGAATTGAAATTAAGATTTTTTTTTTCTTTTAACCATAGCCTTAATTTATTTTCTGTATTAAAGAGCACAATTCAGTACGTGTGCAGATTCTGAAAACAACTAAGTAACTGAAAAATCCATTACTTTGGCTTTAAAATAAAATCTCTTTTTCTCCACTGCTAATGGAAAATGTCCACTGATATTTTTTATATTTTCTGAAGTCAGAAGGGACCATTTTAATAATTATTTGACTTCATCAAAGCACAGACTTAAGAATATTACCTAGTAGTTTTCCTAACAAAGCCAGGAACTTGTGCAGAGCAAGGGGATGTTTTTGAGGGAGACATAGAAACTTGAATTAGAGTGACAGAATCCACCACAAGTCTTGTAACTGTTATATTTTCCCAATGAATGAGGTTCTTCTGTGAAAAGTCTGACTTCACAAGTCAGGGACAGACACTTTTTCCACCTAGGCCTTTCTTTGAACCACTCTGGAGAGGGTGCAGTATCAGCTGCTGTTACAACCTTGTCTGTTCACAGTTCCTGAGCTGCAGGCAACAGCAGGGAGCTCAGCATGGACTAAACATCCAAGTATTCACTTTGATTTGCGGAAGGATTTTGCATCCAGCTCTGAGCTTTGTGCTGCTGCCACCCTGTCTGATGCTACTGCAGTGGTACCTACATTGCACCACAGTTATTGCACAGCCAAGAATAGTTTTAGATAAAAACAAGTAAATGTTGAAAACGCTTTTATGCCTCACAGGCTTTGTAGTCAGGCATGCTTTATGCATGCTTCTGATTACCTTAAAGTTGTTACACTGGAAATGTTATGTATCCTAGATTAAAGGAACAAAGGTGTAGGCTGTTTTTTGACATAGTATTGGTTATAAAACATTACTGAAGTAGTTGCTGCCTAAACTAGGGGTTTTTTTCCTACAAAACAATAATCCAATTTTCATTTAAAAATTACTGGTGATGAAGAGTCTAATGTCATCTGTACTAAGTTGTTCCAGTGGATGGTTACCCTTCTCTTTAAAAATGTCTGTGTCATAGAATCACAGAATGATTTGGGTTGGAAGGGACCTTAAAGATCATCTAGTTTCAACACTCCTGCCATGGTCAGGGACAACTCCCACTAGAACAGGTTGCTCCATACAACCTGGCCTTAAACACTTCCAGGGAAGTCATGAGTAAGCTGCATTTATCTAACTTGTGCAATTGCTAGACATTCACTCCTGTTACTTCTTTCAGCACTGAAAGAGTTACTGTCTCATGTGCCTGTTCACTGTATTGGCACTACAGACCAGTTACCTTTGATAAGACAAAGCTTTTCCTCATTAAACTAACCAAGTCAAAGTCCTTGAGTATTTCATTAAAACACATAGTTCCAAATCATTTAATAAATGTTCCAGTTCTTCCCTGACCCTCTAATTTTTAACATACTGCTTGAAATACTGGTGCTAAAACTGCAGGCTGTATTTCACCAGCAGCTGTAGTCATTTGAAAAAAACAGAAGTAATACGTTTACCAGACTCCTACTCAATGCTCCCATGTTAACAGATACAGTGATCATATTAACCCTTGCTTTGGGAGTTACTTTAGTTGCCAGATGACTCCCCAGTCAGAAGCACAGTTTCCCAGAATAGTATTCCTTGTTCAGGAACACACCCTTCAGTATTTGTTCCCAGGCATCTGACTTTTGCAGGAAGAATCCTCATTTTCCTTTTCACTGGTGATTTTGTAAATACATTCTTTGCAGTTCCACTTCTGGCAGTCTTCCACTTTCATCCCACGCTCATCACTGTACATCGCTCTGTATTCTCTCCTGCCACTGATTTGGAGTCATCATGACCAGATTGCCTCTACAAATAAATACCCTTGGGAAGCCAGGAGTGCCCCAATCCGCTGATAAGTAATATTGAGTTTCCATACCATTAAAACAGCCATGACCCCTTTGATTCTGCTTGAACATATCATAGGCTTCTGAAGAGAAGCATGTGTAATCCCACCTGGAGATGAGTTAGTAAATTATAAACTCAAGATTTTCATAACTAGAGAAGAAATCCCTTCAAATATGGGGCCTCATGTCAATAGCTAAGAAGTGGCAACAAAGAAACAAGGATGAGGGCACCAGAGGAGAACTGCTGGTAATGGATGTACCACAGTTGTGAGGAGTCTGTATCATGGTCGCATCACAAAAGAATTATGTGGTGTTTAGTTATGCATCAAACCCACAATTTATGTGATCCATGACTGTACCTTTGCATTGCATGCACTAAATTCCAGGCCTTGGGTTGGCTTCGAGTTTTGTTCATGCACGTTACTTTGCCTCACATCTTTTCCTTCCTGGTACTGTTAATTCCCTAGAGTCAAGGTGCTGTGTAAGCACCATAAACTTCAGTCGGAACTGGAGAACTCTGCTGAGCAACATTTAAGTTTTGGAAAGGGTTCATTCTTTCAGTGGCTTTTGCGCATTTTGCATACACATCCATATCATGACTAAGCACCTCTATTCACAGTACTGGTTTTTCTTGAGGAAAACAAAAGTCTGGCAGTAGTTGCTGCTGAAGACAGTATTTTAATAGAATCGTAGAATTGTTTAGGTCTGGCTCGGGGTGCATTCAATCCCTCTGTCGGGGTCATCGATAAAGGTAATAAACAGGACTGGCTCCAACAGTGAGCCCTGGGGAGCACCACTAGTGACCGGCTGCCAACTGTATGTAACTCCATTTGCCATGACTCTGTGGGCTCAGTCATCCAGCTAGTTTTTTTTACACAGAAAACAGTGCACCCATCCAAATCATGAGAAACCAGTTTCTCCAGGAGAATGCTATGGTAATTGGTGTCAAAGGCTTTTCTACAGTCTAGGTAGATGACATCAACAGCCTTCCACTCATCCACTAAGCAGGTCACACTGTCCTGGAAGGAGATCAGGTTAGCCAAGCAGCACCTTCCTTTCATGAACCCATGCTGGCTAGGCCTGATCCCCTGGTTGTCCTGTACATGCTGCATGATGGCACCCAAGAAGATCTGCTCCATGACCTTCTCCAGCATATGGGTCAAGCTGACAGGCCTGTAGTTGCCTAGATCTCCTTCCAGCCCTTCTTGTAGTTGGGCATCACACTGACTAACCTCCAGTCTAGTGGGACCTCTGTGGTTGTCCAGGTTTATCTATGGTAAATGATAGAAAGTGCCTTGTTGAGCACTTCTGCCAGATCCCTCAGTACGCTTGTGTGGATCCCATCTGGCCCCATAGATTTGTGTGTGTCTTAAGTGGTCACTGACCACTCTCACCTCTTAGTAGATCGCTGACCATTACCCCTTGGATTATGGGGGGCTTTGTTCTGCTCCCCATCCCCGTCTTGCAGCCCAGGGGCTGGGTACTCTGAGAACAACTGGTCTTACTTTCAAAGACTGAGGCAAAGAAGACATTAAATACCTTAGCCTTTTCCTCATCCTTTGTCTCTATATTTTCCCTCACATCCAATAAAGGACAGATATTCTCCTTAGCCCTCCTTTTGTTGCTGATATATTTATAGAAATATTTTTTTTATTGTCTTTTAGTCTGTAGCCAGATTATGTTCCAGTTGGGCTTCAGCCCTTCTAATTTTCTCCCTCCATAACCTCATGTCATCATTGTAGTGCTCCTGAGTTGCCTGCCCCTTCTTCCAAAGGTCATAAACACTCCTTTTTTTCCCTGTATTCCAGCCAAGGCTCTATGTTCTGCCAGGGCAGTCTTCTTCCTCACTAACTCAGAATTTGGCATATTGGAATGGCTTGCTGCTGTGCCTGTAAGATTTCCTTCATGAAGAATGTCCAGCCTTCCTGGACTCCTTTGCCCTTCAGGACTGCCTCCCAAGGGAACCTGTCAACCCATCTCCTAAACAGGCTGAAGTCTTCCCCCTGGAATTCCAAGGTGACCATTCTTCAGGCACCCCTCCTTACTTTTCTGAGAGTCAAAAACTCTGTCATTTCATGATCATAATGCCCAAGACAGCCTTCAGCCATCACCTCACCCATCAGTCCTTCACAAACAAAAAGTGTCCAGTGGAGCACTTTGCCTTGCTGGTTTACTCACTAGCTCTGTCAAGGAGTCCTCTTCCACATGCTCCAGGAACCTCCTAGACTGTTTCCTTTCCCCACTGTGTTGCATTTCCAGCAGATATCTGGTAGGTTGAAGACTCTCATGAGAACAAGGGCTAGTGATTGTGAGACTTCTCTCAGCTGATTATAGAATATTTTATCAGCCTTTGAATCCTGATTGTGTGGTCTGTAACAGACTCCTTAGATGATACCTACCTTGTTGGCCTTCCCCCGGTTCTCACCCATAAACATTCAACCCTATCATCACCATCATTAAGCTCCAGATAATCAAAACGCTCCCTAACATACAGGGCTACCCCACTCACTCTCCTTCCTTGCTTGTTCCTTCTGAGGTGTTTATAACCATTATTGCAACACTCCAGTGGTGTATTTCACCCCACCATGTTTCCGTGATGGCAACTACATGATAGTTTTCATGCTGCTCAGTGGCTTCCAACTCCTCCTGTTCATTGCCCATACTGTTTGTGTTGAATAAGGAGCACTTCAGTTGGGCTATTGATCCCACCTGCAACCTTTTTATGGGGACAAACCCCAATTCCTACATTTTAAGTGCTTCCATGGTTTCTAACACATCGATAACCCTTGCAACCTTGATGTCAAATGGATCTCCATCCCTACCTCCACTGAGAAAATTATGGAGGCAGTTTTGATGTAGGACATAGGCCAAGTTAACCTCAGCAATACCTCCACGGTAGCTGAACTATCATCCTCGTCATTGTTCAGTTCCACTTTCAAAACCCCATACCTGTTTTGCCAGGGTGTCTGGGAGGGTGGGGCAGTCACAGAGAACTCGCACCTGCTCTACCAGGCAGGAACTTGTCACCATTTTGCACTGTCTCTTTAGTGACTGTGTTCAGCCAGGGAGAGAGGTGGGTGCTGGCCAAAAGCAAACTCCTGACTGTTGCTTTTCTTCCTCCCACGTTCCTAAAAATTTTAAATATTTTGGGTATTTTAACTGCTCTGTTTTCCTTTGACAGCAGCTTTGGAGTGCAGGTGGAGAGCCATTCTTCTCCCTTTCAACTTCAGTAAGCATTGGTTTTGTGCTCACTGAAATTTTGTGAATGAATACAAGGCTATAAAAGGTATAATATCCATTCACAGTATCTCCCCCAAAATATCTTACAGGTGCTGCTGAAGGAAGCGCTGAAGCAAGGTGCTCATCTAAAAATAATTTTGAAGTTTGTTTTCTTCCTAGTATCACATGTCCAAAGAATCCTGTATAAGCTAATTTCAACATGTGTCTCCTTTCTAATTCTAAAGAGAAGCTCATTATGAAATGAGCCTTAATTTAATACAAGGCTCATTATGGAATAGCAATTTCCTTCAATTAATTTCTGTGAGAACCTTTAGAAAGTTGCATGCTTCTGAGACCCGGTCCTCTGGTCACCGTTGCTCCTGTGGCAAACAGGCAACTGGGATTTCTGTGTACTCAGGTATCACTTCAGTATGAAGATGCAGTGTGGCTACAGGGCACACTTGGACTCAGTGAGTTCTCTGCTCTTCCTCCAGAGAGTTAACAAACCAGGACTTTGGAGTAAAAAGCAATCAAACATGATGCTTTGCAGAGAAAGGAGGCTTATTATAGTGACAGATCAACATGAGAAATAGTGAAAGAACATTGGCTCATGGTTTCTTTAGTGTGCTTAGTTTTTCCTGCAACTGAGATTTCATATCATAAACAGCCAAAATCACATTACAGAGACAATTCAGACACATTTTAAGATATTGCAAACTACTTCCCCTTAAAGAGCAACTACAGAATGCTATTAATTTTACAGTGTATTTTATAATTATTTTTAGAGGTAATATAAGAGAACCGAAAGTTAAGGGCACTGACTTCAAGAAAGAAAAACTCTACTGTGCCTGCTCAAATGGTTGATATTTCCCTTTACTCTTCCAGCAGCTGGGGTGCATCTAGGGTTGAGAGTAAGATGAGGAAAAGATCATGATAAAAAGCACCCTTGTGCATCTTTCCACTTTGTTTATTGGGGTTTTGAGTAAGATCCTTCTATACTTCAGGAAAGTCTTGCCTCTGGGTAATATCCTTAAAAGTAAAACCAGCTTTGATGGTATTAGCAACCATCAAATTGATTTTCTTTTTTTTTTTTTTTTTTTTTTTTTTTTTTTTGCCTAGCCACCAAAGTCTAACACATTGCTGGTTGAACAACCAGTTACTGTCACAGAAGCTTTAAGTAGAAGAAATTAATTTTAAACATAGTTCAGCTTCTCAAGGGACATCAAAAGAAATCCTAAGGTGGAAGAGTAGCTGGAAATGACACCCCCAAAACTGTGGGAAAGGTGGGAAAGGGGAAGAGGATTTTTTTATGTTGTTAGCACTAATATTATGAAGAGAGGTCACTGAGTGCCTGGGATGTTTCTGTCATGCTGCAGCTTGTGTAAAGGGGGTAGCTCTTCTCCAATGAGAAGCAGACATCTCCACAGGAAAAGAAAGAAGGAAAGATCTGTTTGGGGGATTATTGTATTTGCTCTAAGAGACAGCTGAGAAGTAAATAGTTTCTTATGATAGGACCAAGGGATCAAACTAGAGACAAAGGGTCAGGAAGGGGTCAAAATGAAGAAGATGAATGGAGAAATGATGCCAATGGAAATCTTCAGCAAAAGGTTGAGCAGCATGGCCCCAAGCTCTGCTTCTGTCACTGTGGGGAACAGCCTTTCAAAAAATGGCCATAGGACCTTCTCACAGCAATAACTCTCTCCTTCTTTCCTTCCTTCAGAATAAAACAGTTCTTTCCACACATCCTTGGGAGAAATTCAGCATTTAACCATAAGTGGTCCAAAAGCATTTTCCAATTTTAAACTAAGCAAAATGAAGCCAAACTATTATTTTTTTCTGTCTGAGGAACACAGAGGAAGCACCATATGCTGGGAAACTGAAAATAAATCAGATATTCCCTACTGAGGTGCAAATTCTTAACATTAATATCCAGATTATCCACAGAGCAGATTTTCCTTTGGACACTGCTGAAAATGAACCTCAGTTCTTGGCAATGTTGATGTTTCCACATTAATATTAGTGAAACTTCCTTAATAACTGGTGAGGCCCTGCAGCAACATGGAAAAATACCTTGTCCTGTAGATGCAGATTTTGAGAGATGAAGGCTTGAAACCTTCTGAAGGTTGACTACATCCTTCTACGAGTCCTAATGGAATTATGAATGCAACTATACAATGCAATTCATAGACCTTCCTGAACAACCAAAGTTACTGATATGACACAACAGCACTGCTCCTTTCAGTACTTCTGATTTTCCCTATGACTGCTTTGCTGTGATCTGCTCAAATAATTAGCTAAAGACAAGCAGGTAGCAGAAAAGTGAGCTTTCTGATGACTGAGGTATGGAAACAATGTGCAGATACAGAGAAAAGCAACCTTTGTCATCTTGGTACTTTGCTGCCATTGTTGATGGCATCATTGCTCTGGTCCTTGCCATTGCAATTAACTCAGGAGCAGAAGCCAGGAAAGTTGTACCATGTTCTGTAGAATTGTCTACTGAGCCTGTTACTCCTCTTCCATGAGCCAGATAACCATGACATCTGAAGGTACACAATACTGCATGGTGATATGCATCTGCTATGAAATCCCAGTGGTATAGACACTACTTCTTTGTATAAATAATTTTATATTCACAGCATTAATCAAGATTTCTTCAGGTGTCCTGAAAGCTGTTTAATAACAGAAACGGCAAAAGTAATGGATATCAAAAAAACAATGATGAGAGTGTTAATCTGAGGCACAGTTTGAAATTCTTTTTTTGGGGACTATCCTTCACTGAGAAAAAACCACAACAACCCAAATGTGTAGGATAGAGGTGCGTGGTGGAACATCATACCATAGTGCATCTTCCCAGACTACAGAGTGGTGCATTTGAACAAATAGCATTAAGAGTAACACTGCTGTAAGCTGGTGCCATACAGTGACACAGACCCTCTTGGGTTTGATATTGCTAAATTGCTGTGCTCAGACTGGTTTATCTTATGTGTGGTCAATTACAGGGGCAGCCTCAGAAAGGTGTATGTGAAGTAGCTCTTCAGTTAATTTTACTTGGTAATGTTTGCTAAAACCTGTACAAGGAGTATTATAAAAGTACTGAGAAAGTTTATTTTGTTGAATGCCATGTCTCTCCCATAGCTCATTCTTGTCTAAAAACTGGGCAAAGCCCTGTAAACCACAGAAGTACAAGATCAAGATTCAAATTAACCTTAATGCTACTTAGTGAGATAATTTAAGCAGTTAAAGTCAGCGTGGTTTTACAGCAATAAAGTACTGTTACAAGGCAAAGTCCCATTGAATAGAATTATATCAGTGTTTAGTACAAAATAATGTACGTTATCCTAGCTATATGAAGTCATGATGGGGTATGGTGCCAATACATTTTAAGAATGCTTTGCATAGACCTAGCAAAAAATGTAAACGTTACCAGTGTCAACTGAAGGGCACCACTAATTTTCTTGAGGTCATGCTGGGTATGAAGAAAACTCCTAATGCAAAATATTGAATATGATATCAAAAAAGGATTTTGTTTGTTTCAAAGTAAAAGAAAATGAAATAAAATGAAATAATAATAATCCGGTTACCAGGAGGCACTCCACCCAGGTGATGATTCATTCTAATCCAAAATAAAACAAAAAAGACCATAACCAAACACTCCTCCCCACCCCCCAACCCCCTCCCTGCCGATAAAATTAAATAAAACTGACTTTCAAAAATAAAATAAACCGAAGCTAGTTACTCTGTTTGTGTTGGATGGAAGAATCAGAAATAGTACTCTGGCCAGCCAATACATTCATCTATCTACACAACCATTATAGTTCTATAGATCTTTAACCACCTACCAATCAGTTCTGTTACTCTATGTTTGTGCAGAAGTGCACAGAAAAGACATGAGGATATCGCCTTAGTCCTTACAGGGCAAATAAATTTTAAAACAGGTTCCCAGAAAGCAAAAACATTTTATTTGTGTTGTATTAAAGACATTAAGTAATATCTTTCTAAGTGTCTTACCAACAGTTCAAACATGGAACTGACAAAGCTACTTCTGTAATTACTTTAATAATTGGTAACCTTGAAGCTGGGAAGGTCTCAGAGGCTTGGATAAAGGAGTCTGCACCTGCTTTACATCGTTGCCTTTATGATCAAATTTTTCAACTCGTAATACTCTATTATAAAGGCTTTAAGTTTACTTAAGTGTTAAATCAACCATTGTATAGAGTAATATAAAAAAAATCAGAAATTTTAGACCCCCTGAAAATTAGGGGGAGAAATTAGGAAATTAGGAGAAAACAGTTTTCTTTGACTCACTGAAGAAGCCTGCTGATGAACTGGCTATTAAAATCCACAAATCACCGGAAAAAAGGAGCAGTGAATATTTTGAGCATATACTAAATTTGAGTCCTCCTTCTTCTTGGTGAATTCCAAACCAAATTTGCTGCTAGGAGTGAGTCCTTTGCCTTCTATTGTCTTTGAATTTCTCATAATCTGAGAATCTGCCTTTTTTCTGGCCCCTATTGCAGGGAATGAACAGTGTGCCTTCTCCTGTATTGCACTTTAGTTACCCCTTAGATGCTCCTTCACTTTCCTTTATCCTCTCTGTCCAAGATTTATACTAATTCCTT
The DNA here is from genome assembly GCF_001715985.3 of Manacus vitellinus. NCBI lineage: Eukaryota > Metazoa > Chordata > Aves > Passeriformes > Pipridae > Manacus > Manacus vitellinus. Next base: position 44,655,068 of record NW_021939396.1, on the reverse strand, counting down.
GAATTCAGCTTAATCTTCACTGAACTCCATTGAAGCTATCTCTTAAATTCTGAGCAAATATTCCATGAGGAACTTGCTACTATGTTATTAAACAAATGCAGCCAAGGTAATTAAACTTGGCCAGCTGGATGGTTGAAGTTCTTTTTTTAAAGATTCCTGTAGATTTTAAGGTTTTTAATCAATGTAGAAGTAATGTGTTGCTAGGGACAATCAATTTATTTACAGCAGAAATTAAAGTCTAATATTTACTATTCAGTGCTCCAGCCAGTTACATGTGTGTGTATGAATTACATACTCTATTCCTAAAAAAAATAAAATTGAAGAAGCTTAACATGAGGCAATTTTCAAAGACTAACAATGTGGACAGTATATGTCCTTTTAACTGAAGACTTTTTTTCTTCAGGTCTCTTCAGTAAGAGGGTAAGTTCTTTAAAATAACAGAGTTAATTGTAGCTAACACTGAAATGATAAATAAAAGATTTGACTCTCTACAGGAGGCTATTTTTTCAACTGATAAAGGAGGAGAGATGTCTGACAGAATAATGGGATTAATTTTAAAAACATGCTCAGCTTTGGACATTATGTCCAGAAGGAATGACATGATTACATGATTACTGTTGTCTTTAAAGAAAGTACAAAAGTTTAATTTTAGGGAAAACACTGGAAATGCTAAGACATTAGGCATTTGATTTGCTTTGATGGCTTAATGGATAGTTTACCTACCTTTCAAATTGATGGCTGACAATTGAAAATGGTACCTTTGTAATAAATTGTCTGGATTTAACAATCTTGGCTACTACAGGCTTTATTGGAAATCATACTGTTAAAATCTTCAGTTACAAGTCTACGTTTTCTTGAGTCAGTTGTTTTGGATACCACCAACATTCCCTGTTGAGCAACATGGGCAAGGAGCACACAACTCTACTGTACTGATCTAAAAGGAAAAGTCAATCACATTTAAGACAGTTCTCTTTGAAAGTGGACTCTGGATCACCTTAAAATTAATTTACTTTCAAACAATTTAAAATGGTATTTTGTCACATGAACACACAGCTCTCTGAAAAGAAACCTTTACATGTTCACACACTGAAGCAGGATAAAGACATTATAAGAAGCTATTTTGAATTTCCTGACCTTCACAGAATTGAAGTTTCAACTTTAATCAGTGCTAACACAGTTTTTCTTTCCCCCTCCTCTTTTCACAATACAATAAGATTTTATGTGAATATTGTAGTGTGGGTTATAAAATCCCAGAGAATTGAAGTGGCAAGTCTCCAGGATCTGACTGTGCTAAGGGAAGAGATAAATTACCTTTCTTGAAGTAGTGAGTGATTGCTTCATGTTTAAAACCTTTCTACCATTAGGAATGAAAAACAAACACTTAGATTTTGCACTGTCACTCCATTACGATGCCCATGAAGAGAATCACATAAATGTCAACTAAAGTAGGCGTTCACATATATGGGCTTTGAAACAATTTCTAGAGGGGCTGGGGGCTTCACCAGCTCAAAAAATAACATTTCGGAAAGATGTTTTGGGGACAGGTGTCTATTACGCATTACAGTAACTAAAATCTTCCAACTTTTATTGTTTTAAGCAAAAGAAATGTTAGGAACATTTTAGATTACTATTAACATAACTTCTACCTCTTTAACAGAGGGCATTTGTAAAATCAATAAAGTGCGCTTTGAGAAGCATTCTTGTTATACCAGAAAGTTTTAAGCACAAATATTGTTATTCTGCAGGGATTGCCTGTCTCTTTCTATGTAATAACAGAGTTCTAACGTTAATAAAAGAAACCTAAGTAACATAAGTACCTCTGCTTAGAACATTAACTGCAATACTAACAGTCCTTGTCATTGTTAAATTTTAAACCTTCATTGCCAAATCCATGAGACAAAATAAATCATTTTGTATAACTGCAGAAACCTTTCTCCCCCAGATTCCTTTCTTTTCCCCTCCAAGACTTTCATGCTATTTTAGTGGTAGGATAACACGTTAACTTCTTTATGCTGCAGTTTGCTGATATGAAGTTTTATTATACATGTTAATGTAGGAAAGCTACAAGAAAGCTGCTTGATCTTCTTCCAAGTTTTAAATACCAATTTTAATAGTCTCATTCACTAATTACTATTTATTTCTTACATGCTGCTGTATTTTTCCTTTTCGTATTTCTCTTTCTACCACAGCTGAGTCTATTTAATTGCAGCATGATTTTTCATTCTGCTCAGGTCAGTTTTATTTCCCTTCTTCCCACAACTTTAATAATATTTGCAGAGAAAAATACTGAGCGCTGTGTTATTTTTGGCTTTTGATAAAAGTAGGCAATATATTTTAACTTTGCATTAAAACTAAGGTTAAGTAGTGTTATAAGTAAGGTGTGGACCAAAACTGCAAAAGCTGCTTAGCTAAAATGTTTGTTTTTAAGAGGTCTTATTCACATTCAAGCAATAATTCTCAGTGATGCAAAGCTGAGATCTCATTGCTAAAGATAAAAAAAAGAATCAGTTATCCTTTCCATTAACAGGATAAAAAAGAAAAGAAGCAGAAAGGAACAAACTATCTTTTTTTTTTCTACTGAAGGTGGTGTCTTCTTGTTCTAGATGCTTTAAACATGAAACAGCCATAGTGTTCTAGCCTGCAGCCTTTCCCTCAACTTTGCCTCTTAAGTCAAGAAATGGAAACATCAATGAAGTTGTTGCTTTTATTGCCCAGACTTGGGGTGTCTTCAGGTGTCCTGAAGGCTTTTCTTGAACTGCATAATGCTTCCAGGGAAAAGTATAAGCTTCCTTATACTGTTCTAGTGTTACCAAAGTGAACTTTAATTAGTCTGTGAGTACCTCAAGGAAAGAAACCATCGTCTCCCTTAATGTTTCTCTGCGTGTATCTGTGTGTTCATAGTACATGTGATCAGAGCAAAATGAGTTCTTCATTCTGATCCAAATCTAAAAATTGGTCACAAGTTAATAAAAAAAGAGCTCATATTCATTAAATGCTCTGTGTTCATTCTCTCTCACTACTTGTTTTCTTCTCTGCTCTGTTTTTTCTCCATTTTTCTCTATTTCCTACACTGTATTTATAATTCAGTGAAATGTCAAGTTACTTACACTAAAATAATTCAGTATTAGATAAATCAACTACTTAAAGCATACACTGTTTTTCCCCCAGTCCTATTCTTTATATCCCAAAGATGTTAATGATGGTAATAGGAGACCTTACAAAATTTCCATGGAAGGTGGAATGTAAGTGCAGCTTACTAATGAACTTAGCAACCCCCCCTTTTGACATGCCAATATTATTGACACTGCTTACCAGACTTCTGCTGCGTTTAGGGACTTTTTGTTCTGAGCACCATGTAAACAAAGAAGAAAAATAATTCTGAGCTAATGAGGCTAGATTTAGACTTGGTAGGGCAAGTGAAAGTGGGAAGTTATCTTCATCTTCAGGAAGGATGGAGAAGAGGGAATGTGTACGTTCTGTCTTTGAGAGTGCCTCTAGGCTGATAAGATTTGACTTATGAGACCAATACTACAGACGATGTTATAGTTGAATGAACTTGTTAAGAAAACCAAGAAAAGGAGGCTCTGTAAATTAAGGAGATGGTGTCTTGTGTATTTTTATGTTTCAAAAATCCCAAATTTCAGATAAGTTAGAGGAAAACCAAGACAGGGCATTTCAGCAGTCCACTATTAGATAGTACTTGAAATAAACATTGGTTTATGCTGTTGAAGTTCTCATAAGTACTTACATTACAGTTATTTTTGGAACACTCCACTGAAGTTTAAATTAAAACAGACAACTTGGAACTGCCATAGAAAGTTTTATTTAAAAACTAACTTGCATATAAATCCATATAAAAAGCTGTCAGTAGCTAACTAATAAATACAGCAGAATACCCATAAAGAATCTTGAAAACCTCTACTACAATTCTGTATTACTCTGTTCTAACATTTATCCTAAATAGGGCACTTTATTCTCAGCTCTTTAAGTTACATATGAGCCTGTTAGATCTTCAGTTCTGTCTTCCCTCCACAAGCCTGCTACTTAATGCAGGTGTAAAAGATATTAAAATTCCTATTTCTCTTTATTCACCAGGATGGAATAATGACAAAACAATTAAGTTCAGTCTCACAATTTGACTGAAATATTTCTTTTTCTAACTGAGAAGCTAACACTAAATATTAGCACCTTCAAAGCACTACAGTCTCTCTTTGAATCATTCTTCCCGTCTCATCGCCTGACTTGTCAGGGATTTTTGTTGGCGTGTATGCAGCAAATGTAAGAAATGTTTAAGCTGCAGCTATGCTGTGGAAAGCATGGTCTGAAGGAGATAGATGTAGAGTCTGTAAATTTCTGTCAATTTATGTTACTTTGTAAAGCTGTAAAGGCAATTATGTCACAGGATTTGTCTTAAAAAATTTAAACCAGTGTTGTTTCTGTACAAGGACACATTCTCACATCTCTTCTAGATAGGTAGTTTTTTGTTTTCTAGTACAGCTTTATAAAAAAAATACTAGCTGTAAAAAGCAAACATTGGATCAAAACCAGACACTCTTTCTTTCTAAAGTTGAGGCAGGATGAACAGCAAAATTATTCTCCTTTCCGCTTCCAGTATCCTTTTTTACAGTCCATAATGTGATCAGAACTCCTTTCTCCTCAAGTTTCACAACTCTGATGTTTTTTCAATTCAGAAATTAATTCCAAAACACAGCAGCAATAAAATTTCCTTTAAAAAATATAAAATCCAGACATTTTGCTTGACTTGTTGATTTTTTAATGTCTGAACTTAATAATAATTCAGTTCTACATGATTTATTTGCTTACAGAGTTTTTATCATCAATGCTTCAATGGTTATTTTGCTGTTCTGGCTGCTGCTGATGTATCATAGACTTCTCTGTACTGTCTGTCCAGTCACATGCTGTTCAACCATTGCCAAAACCATCTTCACATTTTCCACTAATAAAACTGTAGCGTAGAGAAATTGTCACATTTATAGTGCTACTAGAAATAATAACCCTTTAAGACTTAATATACTAAAAGGGCAAATAAAACAGCATCCCTCAAGATGGCTGAGGCTGTGAAACTCAGCTTTAAAGACTATTTTTTTCTTTACGTTGCTTTTGCTTTCAGACTTTACCATAGCTTCATCTTGTACTGAAGAAAACATAAATTGCTCAACAACAAAGTAAAATTTAAGAGAATTTCTAACTCCTAAAAAGGGATTAAAGTATACTCAATCTCAAGAACATTTGTTAGAAAGCCTGCTTTACTCACGTCTTTTGCATCCTCCCGCCCACAGAAGCAACTGTAAAAACTGAATTTTGTATTAGTCTGGGAAGAGAAACCCACAAACTCAAAACTGTTAGTGTTTGGAGATTAGGTAGGTATGAATAATAACTTTTTCTATCTACCTTCTTTATTTTTTTTTTAACGATGTTGACATCATTAAAAGTAATTTGTTCTCAGTGGGAAACATAAGATGTATGATCTCTAGGGAGGATTGCTGAGGGGATGAAAGGGCTCAGTTTCTTCCATTAAACAGCCCCAGTTTTATGTGTCAACTGAAGATGGGAGCATGGCTCCTGTACCAGGTAATCTGCTTCTGTGGACTGCCCAGTGATGCTGCATACTTCATACAGCTCTGAATCAGCACTGATACTGCTATCATATCATCCCATTATCTCTCTACCATGAAGGTCTTTACATCTGCATTCTGATGCACTTAACCTGTGTTATTTGTATTATTTCAAAACACAATGGCAAGTGGCTCTCAGAGAAATGCTTATGCAATTCCCACAAGGTTTGAACTTTATGGACTGGGTACAAACAAGCCCAGGTTTCTTTTAAGTATCTGGCACAGTAAATCTAAGCATATTGTTATGGTTGCATGACAAACTGTGCTTTAGATCCTGCTAGGATATTTATCAAGTGTCAGGCTTATTTTCCCTTACCCTTCACAAAACATGAAGTCTTGGAGTCCTGTAGCTCTGTATTCTCAACTGTGTTGGCATTATGGACCCAGTTATATCCAGCAAAAGCAAAATCTTTCCTACCAAAGAGTCTGTGATCAGCACTCTGGGTAAAAATAATGCAAACTGAGGTATTTATTAATTCATTCAAAAGAATACAGAAAAGCAGGAGAAAGATAAAAAGGCATATGCCCATATTTCCTCTTACCTACCTCTTAATCTTTACTTTCAATGATTGGTAAACCAACTTTCACCCAGTTCTGGTCTTGGAAAAATTAACTAAGCTTCTGTATTGTGCTTCATTGAGCTAGGTGTAACTTTTCAGTGATATAGTGACGGCCTTAGATCAAGAGGATTAAAGTGAGTGACGCTTACAGCTGTTCATCATACTGTTACATCCAGGTAGTGGATATGCATTTGGCTGCCTCCAAATCTTAGAAAAAGCAGGAAGTAGATTTAGCATCCCAACTAATAATACCACAGGAGGACATCACTGCTAGAGACCCCAAACCTGAGTTTTAAATCAGTGAGAATTGGCTTTGGAGTTCCACTGCGCAGAATCAGTCTTGCAAAACCTTTCTTTTAAATACCATGAAATCTAAATATATTACACAAAGAGGAAAAAAAAAAGAGATTGAAGTCTTACTTATTTGGTGCATGGGAAAACTGCAGTATTTTAAATGAAACTAGAGCATTAGATTGTGGTCTGAGTTCAGTTTGAGGTGTTAAATTTCAAGAATGATGTAGACTAGCTAAAAGTAGAAGAATGAATGTAATCCAGAATTTGAAAAATCTCATGTTCCAGGGAAGGCTGCATCATGAGATGTTTTCCATAAGAAAAAGAGATAGGAGAAGGACATGATTACAAATATTTAAAGAATTGTTTGTTATTCTCTATGTCCATGGAGATTAATGTAGCATAGGAAGAGAGAATGTGCAAGGAATAGGTGAGGAATCAAGTGCTCTAAGGCTTCCCAGGTCTCCATGTCTCATAGTAAGGACTGGGACAGGAGAGGATGATCAAATTCAAGGCTGCATAGGTCAGTTAGATGTGTGGGTCTGTGTGGGATTCCTTGGAGGGTATTGAGAGGACTGGTCACTATGAGGCTGCGGTTTACCATTGAACTCATGTCCCACCAGTGTTCTCACTTGCACATGCAGTAAGATTGTCACTAACTCACAACTTGACAGTCAAATCTGGGGCACAATTCTTGCTATCCATTAAGTTTTCTAACACCTAACATGTTAAAACTAAGAATTTCACCACCTGCATTCCTTTAATTACTTTAAGATAGCATGATGCTATTTATGCACATTAACATAATACTATTTATGAATGTTAACATAATACTACTTTTGAGTAGCTTCATTAAAGTGAGGTTTGCTGTAAATTTCTTAGCAGATCAGTGGCTTTTTTAAATTCTGGAACTAATTTCTTGACCTCTTTTTGTTCACAGCTGAGGGTCACCAGTACCCAGGTATTCCTATTCTCCCATCTTTCTTTCTGAGCTTCCCTAATATGAGTCAACCTGATCTAGAGCTGCATGTGAAGCAGTAAGCTGAAAAGTGAGTGTATTAATACTCTGCTAATTTGCCTCTCTGGCTGGCAAGCCAAAGCACAGGCACAACTTCCTAGCTTGGAGTACAGCCAGGATAAATCTATGACTACCCTTATCTGAGCAGATACACGTTTCAACATCTAATTCCTTTTTATGAACATCATTCTAAAAACCCTCTCCTCTTTCAGTGTAGGAAGCCTCTATATATGTCTTAACGTGTTGCTGAAGGCAGTAGGAAACAGCAGCCATTTTGAAAGAGAATAAATCTTTTGTTTCACTAGGAAAAGCACCAGCGTCTAGTGAAAGTAAGTTTCAGCTCTGTGTTTTTATCATTAGTTAAAATAATAGCAAAGGTAAGAAGGGCAGACTACGGGAGTGTGAGTGTGTGGGTGTGCATTTAAACAGCATGGCAGACAAGACCGTGTGTCAGGTGTATGCAGAAAGGGGAGGGAGTTGTGAGGAAGTCTAGCATGGACATCTCAGCCACGTAGGCTCCTGTGACACCAGAAAGAGAAAGAAAAAGGCACTTGAATGTGTCCTGGGAAGTAATTTCTTTTAATCAATATTCCACTAAAGGTGAGGATCCAGATGAATGTCTCAATCGTGACCTGAGATTAATGCATAATTTCACTGGACATTGTAGATCAGAAATGGATTGTTTGTGATGGTGTCCATAGCCGGTGCCTAGTTTTTAGAATTAACTTTTGTCATTTTTTGTTTATATACATGTTATACTTCTAAGCTCTCTTTTGACTCTATAGTGTATGATGGTTTGGGGAAGAAAAATACCGAGGTGTTGGTTGGACATGATTTTTCAGCAGAACCACTTGTGGAAGATTCTGTTTTGGCAAGAATTTGATAGTTTCAAAAATGCAGATCAAGGCTCAGTCTATAAAACAGCATCATCAATCATTTAATGAGTCCAAATAATTTTTCAATTGCAGGTTTAAGTGAATTAAATCAAACCAAACCTTTTAAATAAGTTCATTGGTTGAAATTAACTATATTGTTGGCTGAATTGTTCAAATTGAACTGGATTGTACTGAATATTCTTAAGATCTCAATTTTTTTCTTGATTTGCTCTCAGAAGAGATTATAAAATCTTGACCTTTGTTGTGATGATTAAACTATTTCCCATACAGTTTTAATTTCTAACCGTGTAAGAATATGTTTTAGTATAGATTTCAGATATATGTTGTCAACCTTAATTCAGTTTTACTGTAGATTTTTACAGCAATTTATTAACTGACACAAATACATTAAGACCATATTGTAAACCAACCACTGATATAGACATATTGAGGCTTAAATTCTGTCTCAGCTCCTGTTCTCTCCTTCACCTTCCAGCACTACACTAAATGAAATTATTAACATTGATCAGATGCAGTTGTAGCAGAAGGTGGCAAGATTTGTAAGGGCCATTATTTCATGTGGTAGCTTAATTCATAGTTTTGTAGACACCCTAAAATGTTTTGTCTGCTGCATAGACAAGCTTTACTTTTATCATAAAATCACCCTTGTGTCTGAAGAATAATACTACCACCCATTAGTCATCATTTGAGAGCTTTAGATGATTTTTTAGTTACCTTGGCTACATGCTAAGTCTTGTCTGGAAAATAAAGACTGTGGCCCAGCACATGAAGTGAAAAACAGATCAAATGTACCCATGGTAGGTTACATTATTGAGGACATGTGCTTAAGACGATGATGATGATGATGATGACTGATATTATTATCCCTAAGGACTGATAATTTCCTGTCCAGGTAACTTCTTGCAATAAAGTTGTGATAGGACAAGACAATGGATGATGACGTCATTTTCTTCTGGGATGTGATGGAGGGACAAGGTACCACCAGATTTACTTTATCAAATAGTGCTAATACAAAAGACACTTCACAAATAAAGTTGTGGAGGAATCTGGTACAAGCAAATGCTCCACAACTAAGTCAGGTTGACCGACTAATGACACATACTTTCAGCCAAAGTGGACTCAAACTTGGCAAAGTACACTGCACAAAGTATATTCTATTTACCTGCATGACCTTTGCCTTGCTTTGATTTACCTTCATTTGGCTATACTTCATTTGTTGGATGAGATAATCTGATTGCCATTCTAGTGATTAATGCTGAAGATGAAGTAGAGTTAATTTTTTTCTTAGAGTATCAGCTTCATCTCTGCATTTCTTGATTTCTCCATGATCCCGATATTTTAAATGCAGCATTCTTTATAGTAATTTTGTTGGTTTTTTGGTTTTTTTTAGGTTTTTTTTAATAATATTCTTTTGCCATTGGAAAATATACCTGCTGGCTAGCCATGTCCATTCTGTAGTATAGCACCTTGTATAACATTATTCATATGCTACGAAGAGATAACAAGAACTAGGTAAGTTTATTACCTACTATATATAGAAAAGATCCACAATTTGACATAATTCAGCATGTCAAAAGGGAGAGTTATGAAATATAGGTGAGTAAATAGGAGACATAGGAAAGGGGTAGGAAATGATGCAAATAATCCTAATGCTTTTCAGCACAGATGAAGCAGTGCAGGGCTGCAGTCATCTGGTGCTAGTAAAATCTGGTACTGTCCTTTCTCCTAAGTGTAAAAGGACATTTTAGGGAAGTAGCAGCACAGGTGCTATGATTACGTGATATATAATATCATTCACAGCCTTTGATTAAGACAACGCTTGAAAGCATATCCAAATATGGATGTGTAGAAATATACAGGTGTGTATTACATGCAAACATATATACATACGTGTGTATATATAGAGATAGATGTGTAACATGTAGTTAGCTATATATTTAATATGGAATGTTCTTCAGTTTGTCGTTGTAAAAATGACAAGTTTGATCACTCCATGTCGTCTATATCTGTTTGTATCTTACTCGTTAGAAAAAACACATTTTACTTTGATCTGAAAGGTGAGTGAGATATGGTTTGTTCTGATTCATTCTATGTCAGTATAAATACAACCTGTATTTTAGCTGGAGAATTTTTGTTGTGAGTGGATGGAAAATGATGTATGGAACAGAAATAACATAGTTTAATTTTTTTTTAGGCAGAAGCTGAACAGGGAACATAGACTATTGGATAAAAAAGCATGCAAAAAAAGGTCCCTTTTGATTTGTAAACTGAGCAGATTTAATCTGGAAATCACCAGGGGAAAATAAATACAGTACATGATAGATGTCATTTTTATAGTGTGATTTTTTTTTGACCAGAGTTACAATTTAGCAGTTCTGCTGACATGATAGATGTTCCAGAGAAGTCTTGTGCCTCACAGAATTTTAACTGCAAACCTTTATACTTAACACATATCTCCTAAGGCAATAAGATACACTGCAATCAACACTAACATCATTTAAAACTGCATCAGCCAGAAAATACAGGTCAGTGTCGGTTATGATTGCTGCCCATTAATGCAATCCTTTGTTATTGTACCACCTATTGTTTTACCACTTGTCTTTACACCACCCATCCCTCTGTGGTATGAACAAAGTTTGCTTTTTCCAGTAGAAGTAAAATGAAATTTTATGCTCATAGAAATGTTATTATCGATACTGCATTGTTTCAAAATTATGCAACTTGAGTGATTAGTCCCATATGGGAAAAGAGAACTAGCAATGGTACCTAGAGATTTGCAGGATATGGATTTGCTGCAGTAAGGCCTCTAGAATAAATGGAGAGCCTGACAGATGATAATTGTAGAGTACAGCATGAGAAATGACAGTAGAAAAGTAAAAGAACTGGAAAAAAAAAAAAAAGTGCAAAGTGAATAGTGGCACTAAATCCAGCAAAGAGTAGTAAAGGAAAAAAGCAGATATCCAGGGGAGTGAATAAGCCTTTAGTTATCCATAAGTGGTCCCATTACCAATTTAGAATTCATTACGAGCATTAGCATGGCAGCCATCAGCATCGTTTCTGGAACCTCCCTAAATGCTTTCTTTCATCCTTGTGAAAACCTCCAAAGCATAGCAATACAGCATGCCTGGAGCAGTGCCAATGCAGAGCTTCTCAGCTGCATGGCAAAAGCAGAGTTACACTACCAGAAGGCTGAAAAGTGGGGCCAGGCCAGTGTCCTCTCCTGTCACTGGGGTGGGCACGGATGCGTCAAAGGGGAACCATGGGGAGGGAGGCTCGTTCCTGTGATGGATGGAGGGACAAGCTGTGTTCTTCACCCCTGACCTTCCACTGGCACCCACTCAGCAGCAGCAGCGGTCAGGAAGATCTCCAGGGCTTTGGCATAGCAACCTAATTTGCTGAAAATCTATTGTTATCCCAACTGTATTACAGATGGATTCCCTCCACTGCCAGCTGAAGAGTAAGGGAGACTGACCAAATTTCTCGATGTTTTGGGCATCTCTGGTTTCATTAATATCTGATAATGTGTGAATTGGTGTTCTCAGTGATGATAACTAAGGAAGCAACTGTGGAGATATGTTGAGTTGAGAATATTGTCAAATGGCATTTGCCGAAAAATACTTTTTTGAGTATGGCTAAACCCTTGCAGAAAGTCCTGCTGAATTCGATATATTATTTGAGTTGATAAAGGTTGAAAATATTTTAATGTTTGGTAAATGTTTATTTGTTTTTTCAAATATTTAATTTTAAAAATTCATTAAAAAATAGTAATGTAAAATGTGTTAATAGGAACAACTAAACCAAAGTGAATATCATCTTTTTAAGTCAGACAAAATGTTTCATTTTTCAAGAAATAACCTTTTTTTCTAATGTCAGAAGTAAAACTGGGGGAAATTTTTGAAAAATAGATGCTAAAATGAGAAATGTACCTGTAGCTTCTCTGAGGACTGCTACTCTTTCTTATGTCCTTGGAAGGCATTTGTGCAGTCCTCCAGTATTTGAGGCACCATTGTTGTGTCATTTTATTTTACTCAGGCGCTACATCCATGTTGCAAATAACTGAGTATCTCTCTCTTAATCAAACATTGATTTTACCTGGGACACTTAGAGATTCAAACACATTTATAAAGACAGCTCATACCAATAAAACATCCTTCATGGTGACCCTCAGAGTATCTTCAGGGAAACAATATACTAACAGCATAATGTTTTCTGAGAAACATGTTTTTTCCCTTGTGAAAAGAAGCAGATGAATTTGTAGTTATCTGGGATAAGCTGGTGTTAGTCTGATGGTCTATCAGGAAGAATTTTTGAAAATTATATTAATCTCCAAGGCAATTTTGATGTAAGAACATATGGCATCCTAACACCAAAGCCAAGTTCTAAGCCTAGTAGAATGGTGCTCTCTGAGCATGCTTGTAGGAAGTTTCCTAGGGGCTATTAGTAATAGAAAAGGACAACACAGTAAATTACCTATTAAAGATATAAATAGCTGTTTATGTGTAGATATATAATCAACACTCCACCCTCTTCTCCCTTTGCTCTTTTGTAAGTATTTGTTTCTGTAAAAATAATTTGCTTCGAGGAAGTTTAAATCAAGCTCCTAAACTTCTATAATTGCTTCAGTTTTGTTCTTAATGTGACTTTGGAGATCTCTTGAAAAGGAACAGAAAATGGTATCCTCTCTGACATCCCCATTATTCACAATGAGAAAAGAACTTTTGTCTGAATTCTGAATCTAAACTTTTGCATTTCAAGAAGTGTAGTAACATTGTTAATGTTGAACATTTTACACTGCTTCACAGAAAGACTGGTCAAATTTCCCTCCTGACCTCGTGTTTTCGCATCCCTGGGTCATATTAACATAACTAGATTCCTTTGATACTGTGGACATTGAAATGTCCTGTGTCCTGATTGTGTTTCCTTCTCTTTCACCTGGATCTCCAGATAAATGTGAAGAACTCTTTACTGCAAATCTTTCAGCTTTTATAATGACAACTGATATTCAAAATGCAGCTTAAAATACAGACTTCTTCTGGCTCACCCACCACTTCTGTATCTATTAGGCACCATTCTGTGACAGTGATGAGTTGAATGAGAAATAATACAGTCTTGGTCTTTATTGGCATTTCCATTAAGACATTTTGCTTTGAAAGTGTGGGAGAAATCAGCAGCTTACCTGGATCAGTCTTATGTACTGTCAAGAAGCAGTAGATGCAGGAAAAAACATTGGCCTTTTCTTTCTTTTTGCTTTTCATTTCATCCTGTTGATGAAATAAATTGTTTGGATTGGAAGAAACCTTAAAGATCATCTAATTCCACCCTCCCTGCCACAGGCAGGGTCACCTTCTGCTAGACCAAGTTGCTCAAAGCCCCATCCAACCTGGCCTTGAACACTTCCAGGGAATGGGAATCCACAACTTCTCTGGGCAACCTGTTCCAGTGTCTCACCACTCTCTCAGAAAAAATTTCTTCCTACTGTCTAATCTAAATCTATGTCCTTTAATTTTGAACCTATTCACTCTTCTCTATCACTACCTGCCCACTATATTCCTCTCCAATTCTCCTGTAGGCCCCCTTTAGGTACTGGAAGGCTGCTATAAGGACTCCCTGGAGCCTTCTCTTCCCCAGGCTGAACAACCTCATCTCTCTCAGCCTGTCTTCATAGGAGAGGTGTTCCAGTCCTCTGATTGTCTTTATGACCCTCCTCTGGACTCGCTCCAACAGGTCTGTGCCCTTCTTTTGTTGGGGGCCCCAGAGCTGAACTCAGGCTTTTCAGAATAGTAACATTTTGGCCCAGAGAAGCTTTGTTGCTAACTATTATTTATTATGCTGAGTGACTGCTGGTAATGTACATGCAACCCAGACAGAGAATTCCTCAGAAACCTTACAAAAATAATAAGTGCAGTGTGGTTCCTTAGTAGTAGCAAAAGAGGAGGATGGGTAGAAAGGCTGTAAACCCCATATGTGGCATGGTGAGCTCATGGCACTCTGTAGCTTGTATTATGTTCATTGTGCATAGTTATCTACATTGCTAAGTCCTTGTATTAACCTTAAAAGAACCACTAGGAGAACTTGAACAAGGTGGTCTCCAAGAGACCCCTGCATAGAGTTGGTGTGTGTTTGGAGCATTATAGCAAACACAGTGAAAATAATGGGCGTCTGGTGTACCAAAGTTGATATGAAGTACTGAGAGGAGGTGGTGGCCAAATACTGAAGTCAGATAAAACAGCATGAAGCAGACTTGGGGATCATTGTAGCAAAGAAATGGAATGCAAATGCATTCAAACAGATAAAACAGCAGGAAGCAGACTTGGAGACCAGTGTAGCAAAGAAATGGGAGGCAAATTCATTCAAACAGGGATGTCTACAGCACTGATGTAAACATCACTGGTTTACACCACTGGTGAAAACAAGTATGATTTCAACAGTAACATCCTCCTAAGCAAGTAGAAACAACATGGACTTTAGTGGGATCAAAAACGGTATGGTTATGATAATTAAGTCTTGAAATGGTAAACCTAATAGTGACTATTGTTATTGTTGTGACCATTGCTATTATTGTCAGTATTTGCCTGAACAGACAAAAGTGACCAAATACTGTTTTTGTAGGGAACAGAGTAGGAAGACTCGGATTTGACGAACAGAAGGCAAGTCAGAAAAATGTAGTGCTTATGTACACTTTTAAATAACCCAATAGTATTTTTCTAGGATGGCACTGGTATGTTATTGTATACCAAATGAGTCTCACAGGTGCTACATACTTGCGAGCTCACCATCGTATTGTATTTCCAGCTTGTCCCATCGGTTCTGCATGTGTTTCACATCTGTTATAGAAACTGAAAGCCTTATTTCAAGCCTGGCTTTATTCTTTTTAGATATTAAATTGTCCCAGTTCAGTGTAGAGGGTTTAGGTTTTCCATTATTTATGAACAATAGAGGAATTCTAGAGGAGAAAAAACCCAACACATAAAAATTGTGTTCCTACTTGGAAAAAACTTATCATCTAAGGTGTACAAATATCATATGCAACTAATTCAAGTGACAGACAGTGCAAGGTATGTAAAGCATATGGAGGTGTTCACCACCAGTCCAGTCCTGGACTTTGGCAGGTGTCTCCTGTGCAGAACAAGGGGCAATAATTTTGGAGAAAATGAGAATGTTCATGGTAATTGAGAGCCTGGGAAGAGAGGCTCTTCTGACAAAGGGAGCACAAGGAAGAGGAATAAGGAAGTTTTCCTTAAGGGATGATTCTTTAAGCTAGCAGACAACATGCTAGATCAGCAGGCCTTGATTCAAATGACGCAGGAAAGAACAAAAAACTGGAGAGCCCCTCACTGTGTCCCAGTTGCTGATAAGGTGAGGATGTCCTGTGCCCTCAGGCAAGGATGCTGAGTCGGAGTGCTGGCCAAAAACCAGTAGTTTTGCTTTTTGAAAAATCTCAAGGTGGTTGAGATTGATGTGAGATGTCAGCACACACAGGATGGAGACTATCTCATAGTTATCATTGAAAGAATAAGATTTATCTACTAGCCAGTGAAATAGGGCTTTTGTAGGGGAATGACTTACACAACAGATTGAGGATGTGGGTCTGACTCTGTATATGAGTACATTGTGGGTATGTGTGTACGTGAGGATATTGACCAGTGTATCTTTCCCACCTCACAATGCAGCCACCAGCTCTTGAACAGGGAGTCTTTGGATGGGTAAACTGGATCCTTGCTTGGCTCTCCTCCACTTAATCTCATCAGTACAACAAGCCCAGCACTGCTGCCTGTCCTCATCAACATTAATTTGTTACTTGCTGTCATGGGGCTTGTCCAGTGAGGAATTTTTGCCTCTCACAAATGGAGTAGAGGAAAGGTAGAACAGTACAGCAAGGGAGGAAGGAAGCTGGCTGTCTTTTCCTTTTTTGTACTGTTTTTTACTCCAAACCTGTGTGACTGAACACAGCTCCTTCCCCCACAGGAATCCCATTATTTCACTTTGAAAATCTGGTCAGTCTGCTCATCATTAGGTTAAATCAGGATTCCCTGTCCTGTGCCTAATGTGCTATGTTGGGAATTAAGTAATGACACTTAAAATCCCTTCCAATTTTAGTCTAAATTCTTCTCTACAATTAAATCTTGCTTTCCTGACAAAATTATTCTAGATTATTTTAAACAATCAAATTTGCTGCAGACACATATCCCTTTATACTCTGAACTTCATCTTCCTCTCCTGATCCTGTAGTGACTTGGAGCCATGTGTACTTCTTGCCCCTTGAAAGAATATCTCAAGGACAAAGAAGCTGTCAAGTGACAAGAACAAAGCATGGGGAAGTGCTACCTGTCTTTATCTCCCACCCAGTCCCTAATAAAGAAAACTAATAATGCCCATTTTAGGTAGCTGCTTGCGCAACCCTAGTCTCATTATTTCAGTAAAGCAGTCTAAGCTGCCAGCTGTATCTTTTATACCTCCAGACAGACTTTGCAGAAGAGCTCTTTGCTGCTATTTTGAATGTGAGTTTCCCCCCTCCTCTCTCTTTTCTTCATGTTGCTTCTCTAGATCCTGACTGAAAGGAGAGAAAGGAGAGCTCTGCATGCTTGGGTGAGGAGGACAGGCAGGGCAGGGGGTGAGCAGCAGCAATCCCTTCTATTACTTGTGTAGTTTTCTCACTTCCTTGCTAATACCCTGACAATTAGAAGGGTTCTTATTAAGCTTATCCCAGTTCCTTGGTTTAAATGCTAACTATTTGTAATATCCAGAGGTATCATGCTGACTACTGTTCTGAATAAGAGCATTTCTGCTCACATCCCCATGGCTTTTCAGCTACAGAGCCCTTTAGGCAGCCATCTCCCAGTTCCCAGCGTAGCTCTGACAGGATTCTGGGAACATACAGAGTGCCTCTGTAGGGCTGCAGCATGAGTGCTGCATCCTATCTCCTTTAGTGCTGTCCCTACTGGCCTCAAGCCAAGTTTAGCCCTTGCTGAACACAAGAAAAATCCAAGTGTTTTTTGGCAGAAATACAAACCACTTGGAGCACTTTGGCGTATGGATGTGAAGTGTTTTACAAGCATCCTTAGAAGCCCAGCACAGCTCTTTGTATCATAAATTTCTGTAGTGTGGACAGGCCTTGAGAAAATACCTAGGAGAGGAATGGGAGGCAACTGATATCATAATTACTGGTTAGGGGAAAAAGTAGGCCAGAAATGTAGGGGAGAAGAGAGACTTGTTGATTGAACAAAATTTTAATAGTACAGTTTAACCAAGAATTTGAAATCAGAGAGGAACTGAACACATTTTTATTTTGAGGCTTTTTTTTTTTCCTTGCTGATAACAAAACCTGAAAATTGCTGAAATCAGAATAATTTATTGGCATCAAATAGAACATTTAAATTTACTGGAACCCAAGTTTTCCTAAATTTCATTTTGGGTTTAGAATTATTACACTGCTCTTATTTTACTGTTACTTCTATATTACACAATCCTCTGATCTCCCTTTAATTTGCAGGGGGACAGTAAGAGTTTTCTGCAGAGACTATATTGTATTTCTGTCCATACAAAGTCTCTGCATCATTGCATTCTTCAGCATGCTAATGTTGATACTAGTATTTTCTGCATGAATTTACACATTTTTATTTCTCAGCTGATGCCTCAGATGCAGACCACAATTTCATTCCATCAGAAGTGATGACAAATGTTCTTTGGTGAAACTGAAAGATGGTATCAGAATACACTTTGTGTGCAGTGCTCTCATAAGTACATCAACAACCTATTTCTCTTGGCCATTTAACTGATGAAAAGGAAGAAAAATTCCTGCATTAGAAAAATCTAAAAAGAAAGTGACTCCACTGACTTAAATCCTTGTCTCAGTTTTACTGTTGAGAATCTGGAGAGAGAAAAAAACAAAGTCATATAACTTTTTTGTCTTACCCATCTTTGTCACTCAAAGAGTCACTGTCTGGTTAAGTTTCCATAGCTGTGAAATAGGACGCATTTGTGAAGCTGCTTGAAGATTAGTGGGCACTCAAGACAATAAAGCAGTGATAGAATGACCCCAGTTAACAGGTTTTATCTTGGCAAGGAACTTATTCCTATCTGCCTTAAGCAGTTTAAAAGTAAAATAAACAAAAGCTGTCAAGGTCTTGGGAGGTGTGGGCATCACTTCTGAGTGTTCGTAGTGCAGCTACACAGAACTGAGGAGGATCAGGAAAAAAATTAGAGATGTCTGCTTAGCTCTGGTTCCTTTATTGCATTCAGACCACACTAAGCACATCCCTCCACTAATTCACACAACAGAATATCAAACCAATCTAAAGCAGACGATTAAGCAGCTTTATACCCATTGCTGTTATACAGGACATACCCTCAAACATGGGGCAGAGAGCAAAGAGATGTTCTGCCTCCAGTAAACCTATAGTGAGAGATACATGCTATCACATCTCTTTTTTGCTCTCCCTACGTACTGTTCTTCTGTTACCACATAGGGGTACGGGTTTCATGGTGAGTGAACTAAATGATGCTCCCTACCTATTCTTGATACTTCTTTGTGGAGAGGAAAGACCAATCCCTATGCTGAATGCCACAGCTGTTTGCTGCTTTCCTATGTCTTTCAAAGCAAATCTCCTTGTTTCCTATAACAAACCTACAGTTAGGAAATGATCCTAATGTGATCTTACTGGTTTATTAGGGGAAACTGGGAGCAGAGAGAAACTGTATGAAACTATGGGGGGAAGAGAAACTGGATGAGAAACAAGTATTCAGGAAAAGTGGGCGCTACATGTGTTTTCCTAGCATGGCAGTGCTAGGGAAGTCTTTGCAGAAGGTATGAACAAAAGAGACATTCTCCTTCAGTTCTGCATCTAGATGACTGCTAGTGAATCCTTGGAAAAAGATAAGAAAAAACGCTGGACTTCTGAAACTTAAAACTAACTTCTTAGAGACTGGAAAGAAATTTGAATGAGTGATCTCAGCATGGGGAGAAGCAACACAGCATAGCTGTGAAAGAAGGTGCACTGGCTGAGCCTCCCCTCCTCTGCTCTTCCCTCTGATGGCTGCTCTTAAGTTCCAGATTACTCCAGTGGCTGCTTCTCCATGGACAATCAGCAAGCTGCTCCAGGGATCACTGCTTACCCTCTGCAGCTAGAAAGAGAGAGGCTGTCTTGTTCATTTCACCAGCATTTACCAGCATTCAATAATATTCAGACTGCAACTAATTAAGGAGGACTTGCATAAGCATTTTATCCACTGGACCTGAGGGGTTATCAGTCTTCAAGTGGACAGTGGGATCCCTTGAGGAAGGAAGTGATGGCACTCCTAATATTGGAAGATGATCATGCATAGACTTAATTGCAACCACCATTTAAAAACAGTCTGCTAGAAACTTCAACAAGATGCAAGAAAATTTTTAAGGCCGTAACTAAAGACAAAACTTTAGACCGTTCCCTTCAATTATTCCCAACCTCTATATGTGTGGGGGGAATTCATTGATATACAAACTTAGGAACACTGAGATGTAGGATACAGGCTACAGGTGATAATGGAAAAAATAGTGATTTTGATTGCTTCACCTTCAACAAGTAGGACAGAGAACAATAAGGCAAATGGGGACATCCCTCCACATGGTGAGGGATGAGCCAAATATCAAACATCAGTAAAGATTAAAAATAATTGTCATATATGCTTAGTATTTGTGCTTTGATATAGACTGAGAAGAAGGCAATTTAATCAATTTGTTATACTCTGTGTGATATGCATGTCTCAGAAGTTTGTTGTTTTGAAGCTGGTTTTGAAAAAAAAAAAAAGAAAAAAGGCAAAGAGATTTCGTTTACAGATAATATGCTAAAAGTGGGTATGAGAGAGGCCTAGAAAAAGATATTAGTAAGTAGAGCATAGTAGAATTTAAAGTAATAAGACTAGAGGGTAACACGGTAATGAAGTTTGGCCAGACAGGTAGGCGGGACTCCTTGGAGTAGGAATGCATCAGCATGTGCCATTCCTGGCACCTGCAAAAGATTTTCTATACGTTCTTTCTATACACAAATATTACTTTGTCCTTAATTGTTTTTGACTTGTCTGCAAACTGTCTTTCCTTACTGGTATTCTATTTCTTGATTGTGTTTTTTTTAATTTGTTTTTTTCAGAGATCATTAACATATAGCAGGTCAAGCCTTGCATAAATTCTCTGTTAGAGCAATGTATTAGGCTATGGAATCTGCCACACAAATAAGAAAAAGACATTAGTTTACTATTATAAAAATATGGCCAGCAACAATTCACAGCCACAGCAAAAGAAAAGCTGATGCTGAAAATTGGCACATTGAGATATTCTCACTGTTCAAGTCCAATTATCTCCCTGGTAACAACTTCTTTCATTCATTACATATTGTGTGGTCAGAATAAACCATGTAATAGTGCTGTATCTGGGTCTGTACTGCTCCCATAAATAAGGAAGCCTAAATATGCAACCCGATAATCATTTTCTTATGCTTGCTGGAAAATTAAAATATCCAGATTTACCAGACTGCAGTACTTTTCATTTTTTGTGTGTAACTTTCTTTTAATATACAAATCCTCAGAAGTTAATGGGTTCTGAGTGGTTGACTGGCTGGTGAAAGAAAAACCTCCAAGTGGCCATGTATTTATATCCCCCTCTCACCAATACATTGTGATTTTACCATACCAATAACCTCATTCTGCTGAACAAGTTTTATACATTTCATGCTTTTGCAAAAGTTGAGTGGACTTTACCTAAAGCACAGGTGGAACGCATTGAGGTATTCAGATATACAGCACCTCAGACACAAATTAAGCAGTTGCAGCTTGAGTGCTGAAAGTATAACTTGATGTTCTTGATTTTTGTGGGATTTTTTTGCCTGATTCCAGCTTAACTGCAATTAAGATAATGGTTGCTAGGGGCTGAGAGTGGAAGAGGCCATTCATTCAATAATTATCAGGTCTAATGTCAAGGAAACTGCTACGTGTGAAAAAGAACAAGGCAGAGCTGGGCTATTGCAGCCTTGTGTACATTGCTATCTGTTTTGGGCCAAGGTCCAAAAGAATTTGTGGTCCAAAACAGCATCCAGAGATTTCAAGTGGGATAGGAGCCCATTTCTCTTTGTTGCACAAGCACATAGGAAGAGATGTTCTGCCACCCAAGACCTGCAGTCTTGCTAAAACAACACACTTTAGAAAGGGGATGGAAAGATGAAGACAACTGGAACTAAAACACAGCTTCGACATGACATCTCTTGTGAAGTCATGGAAGCAGTGAAAGAGAATACCAGAATATTCACCTCTTTGCTGCTTCCTTCTGGACAGTCAAGGGATATGAAATACAATTTTTTGGGCCAAGAAATAATATCATATAATGCCAGTACAGTTAGAAAACAAGACAGATGTAGTATGAGAATGATGGCCGCAGTTCCCTTGTGTAGGAGAGAGTATTACCATTCATAGCAAGAGTTATGTACCTCTTAAGTTAGAGCCTGCCAGCCTGCTTACATCCTGCTGCTAAGTTATTGGTATTAACTTGGCATGTTCTGTCAGTCATTACCTTCAATGTCAATCCTAAGCTTTTCTTGGCTGAAGCAAAAGTGGGAGAATTAGGACAGGCAGCACTGCTGTGCATGAAGTAAATAAGAAGTCTACCCTCCTCTGATAAAAGCCAGTCTCCGTTAGAGTGATGTTTGCTGCTGCTGCTGCTGCTAATGGCACTCCATGCAGGGATGGGTGATTTGAAGGCACGTAGTTACCACAATGTTATCAATTTTTAGGTTAGTTAGGGAGATAGTAAATTGAGGAATGAACCAACAATGAGATACTAATATTGGGATTCACATAATGTCCCAAGGACCAAATATCCCAGAGAAAGCAGTTTCTCCCAGAGTCAAATGAAATGTCAAGACCACTGCATGTGCGGATCAAAAATGGTCACGGAAATCTAACAGCATCAACACAGTTACACGTATGTGAACTCATGCATGTGTGATGATTTCATACGAAGCAGAAATTTCAGTGTGCCTCCTTTCATCTGTATTGTATCACAGAGTTGATGTTTGCTTGAGCCCTGCTGTGTACAGTGCAGCTGACCCACATCTGGATTTACACTGGCATGTATGGTTGTGTAGTTTTATTCATAAGCACTCAAAAATGTTCCTAACCTGAGCCTGAAAGCTCTTCAGCTACACATGATATGTATATACTGGCTGACAAATGCACACTCTGGAGTGTGTTAATGGTTACTTAGGAATAGTTGCATTTTCCTTAGCCAGCTTCAGCTGGCATGTTGCCTAAACACAGAGATCTTCCCAATTGCAAGGAGTGCCATGATTATGAGACAGTAGGTTCATGAAGAATATGACATTATTTTTATATTAGACTCTTCAGAGGAAGGTTCCAGAATCAGAAATCTGATCTTGGACTCTGTCATTTGGGGTATTTCTATTTTATCATCTAACAAAAGGGAAAAAATATACTGGAAGTGTTGCCTTTCTTCTAACCCTTTCCAAGTTTAACATCAATGGGACTTGCTATGTTTTTTTCATGATGACTGAAAAGGGAAGAGTGTCTCAGAGATACTGGGAAAGTGTTTTAAGAGCAAAAAGCTACAAACTAAGGAATAGATCTAAAAAGGTCTGGAAAAAGTCTTTTACAACTGGACATTGAAGCAGTTTCTCATTTAAAAAAAGGATTAGTTTTTTAATATTTATTTTTTTCTCATAAGTCCTGATTACTGTTTCAGTATTACACATACTGTCACATGGAGGAGAAGTATGAAATCAGGATTTATAAAAGTGACTTGAGCGATCATTCAAATACTCCTCTCCATGTAGCATTAACTGTACAAAGAATGCCAAAAGATGACAACACACTACACACCGGAGTCTCAATTAGATAAAAAACTGCTGATTCAAAAAAAAAAAAAGTTTTCCTTCCCCTAAGCAGTGATAATGTCACTTAAAATACTACTATATTTCTGAGCTTTGAGCTAACTGCTGTCCTCTGTAACTTCAGATGTATTTTAGGATTACTAGTGTTGAATTTGTAAAAAACTTGAGGTTTAATATAAATATTAGAGTCAAAAGAGAATTACAGATATGCATATTGCAGGGTGCTTTTACAAGATTCTGATACCGGAAGCTAAACAGAAATTTAAGTACTTCCAAAAGGAATTTGAACAGGGAATAGGGATTTTCCCATCCCTATAACAAGTTTATGAAATTTGTTTGATGTGTGTTTCTGAGGAGGACAAAGAGCCCTATGTTTAAGTTTTTAAATCATTTAGAGACCCAAGTAGGGCACTGTTGACCTTCCACATTGACAGTTTTTAATTGGTGTTGGATCTCAGTGACTTTTAACCATGGACAAACCCTCTCTTCCACCATTAAACCACGGCAAAATTCTGATTCACAAAAGTAATAGGGCTGTCAAATATAGCCAGGTGGAAATTTATATCAGCTTTATACAATTTATGCAGATACATTTTCATTGTCTTAGCTAAACACTGATGGTTCCTACTGAATTAAAGGCACTAAGGGAGTTGGTCCTGATGGGACTGAAGTTATACTCTGAGGCTGAGAAGAATAGAGGTTTTTCCCTTTGCTAGTGAAGCTGCTTCATTCCATGTGGTCCCGTCTTCCTAAATTGGCCCTTTGCCTATTCATTAATGCCATTATTCTGACATTCCTATAGTTTCAACAGCAGTGGTATACGTCTTAGTAGCTGGCAATGTTTTAAATATAATAGTGCTTGATCAAAGCAGACCTAGACTTTTAAAACCTGCTTTTATTACTCAGTCATATTTTTCCTAAGCAAGTTGTTCTTTCTGCTGGTATGATAGGTCCTGGTGTGAATGATAGGATTTACTCCAATGGGAAAAATGATTCCAGGCTTTTCTTTCCTTTTGAGCTTTTTTCTATATATTATGCATGTTTGTATGTTTATTTACTTATGAATGTAGAAAACTTATTTTATTAACCTTGGTTGCAAAGTCACCATAACAAGCATCATCTTTTGCAAGTTAGAGGTATTATAAAAGACAGAGATTACCCAGTGGCGCTGTAGTGAGATGGACATGAGGGTAAAAGAACAGAAGAGCAGACGCATAGGAAATCTGGTTTCATAACTTATTTTCCTTGTGGAATAATAATAATAATGACAACAACAACAGCAATAACTAGTACTAGTAGCAGGAGTAGCAGTAGCAGTAGTAGTAGTAGTAGTAATCATCTCCTGCAGGTTGGAAATCCAGTGCTTTTTAAGTTACAGGAAAAATGTGTTAAAAAATGGTGACAGATTACAACTCCTGAAACTGGGGATATTTCTTACACCAGTTCTTCTGCCCAGCTCATTATCTGCATCTCTCATTGTCCCAGTGCTGTGTCTCCCATAGAGAGTTAAAAAGTGATAAACAAATAGATCTCAATTTAGCAGCAGATCCTTCTGGGAGGATATTTGTAAAGCTGGAATTTTTCCATCTTCCAAATTTCCTGGTGATTTTGTATCTGAATGTTTTTCAGATATGAAAGTCTTTTCATATCAGCTTGACAGGACACAATGCATACCACACTACTGTAAAGTACCTAGAGCTTAAAATGAGAGATGAACAACCTGGCTTAGCAGGGAATGGGGGAAGAATTGGTTCAGCCCTCAAGCCAAATCTCAAAATGACGCCAAACTAATTTGTATCTGGTTGAACGTTTTCTCCGAATATTATTTGTTCCAGAACCCCTTGGAAAAAGAAGATAGCAGTGCATTTTGAGCTCTTATGTAGGGAAGCCCCATAACTCATGAGATTTGAAAAGATCATCTGGTGAAAGCCCAGTGAGGGGTTGGAAAGGATGCATAAACGACAGAAATAGGACCCCAGTTCCTCAGAAGTTGTTTATCCTGTCTGCTAAAATGTCTCTTTCACTGTTTCTCTGAGTCATGTCATAGTAACAATACTCTGCACTATTACAAGAGGGGTTGGTGAGAGAATAGAAAAAGTAAGGTAGTTCCCTTTGCTCTAAGGCACCCTCAGTGAGTAATACATGTGAGTCTTCACATTCAATTCCAGCTATCTTCATAAAAGGATTTTTTATTTGCTGCAGGGTAGAAAAACAAAGGTAAACCAAAGAAGAAATAGTCAAAAAATAAAAGTTAAGAAGACGGTAAGCGCAATAGACCAGATTACTTCAGGGATGTGTTTGACCCAGCTAAATATATTATTGAAAAAAAACCCCCAAACATTCAAACTGGACATGAAAGCTGACATCTTAAAACTTTAGTGTCCAAAGTCAGGCACCTAAATCTAGAATCTAGATGGTAAGTGCTTAAAAAAAAAAAAAAAGAGTATTTCCTAAGGTGGTCACATTTCTTCAGTTCTCACAAATGTGAGCAGTACCTGAGGGGAACCGTGTTTTGCACCTTTACAATTCAAACACTCCACTTGAAACAACCTAGCACAGAGCTGTAGTAAAACTTCAGGTCCCAGTGTCACTTTTGCAGCTCTCTTCCCTGCCTTCCTGACCCTAGAGATGCAATGAAAATTCTGTAAAAGACACAAAACAAGCAGCTTTGAATCTGGATTACAGCTTTGCTGCAGAAGATGGGTATTTATAAGCACTTAACTCCTGTTCTCATTGTGTTTGTTCCTAATTTGCAGTATTTTTGCCTCTATGTTGTAGACACTCCAGTCTCTTCTAACTCCTGGCATCTTGCTTGTCTAAACATCCTTGCTTATCTGTGAAAGGAGGGGACTGAGATGCATTCAAGCAAGGATTGTGAAATATAAGCTGTCTTCTCCTTTTCTCTTATGAGATACTCTTTCTTTTCATTTATGGATAAAAAAACAACCTTCCAACTCAAGACCATATTTGGAAGGGATTTAAGTCACATAGTTCGAATCTAAAAGGCTGTACAATATTCATACTGCCAGTTGATTTCAGTGGGAAATGAGGGAGGTAAATAAGCATTAGAAATACTTTTGTGGATATAGAGACCATGCTCAATATTGCAATATGTCTCTTCCAGTCAATCAAATGAAAGCTGGTTTTGCTATAACAAAAAAACCTCCCATTTCTACTGTAAAATTGCCTTAGCAGATACTGTGGAAGGTGCATGATCTGACCTGTGCATTTTAAACACTGCAAAAGCCCATTTTTCTCTCGTTATTTCACATTCAGTTTAGGTTTACTTGCTATTTGTATTGTTCACAATGTTAATGATTTGCATTTAATCAAACAATTCCGGTCCAGTTTCGTTGTATAAATTAGTTCTCCAAGTGTTCACATAAAATCCCATTAATGTGTTTTCTCTCAGCACGTTTTGGGATACAATAGCCCATTACTATGAAAATGGAAATAACAATACTCCCAGGCAGGTGAAGTGTTGTGTAGCATAACTGCTGTGCTACTAGATTTTTACACTCACATTTTGTTATACAATATAATTTATATCAGAAATACAGGATGGTGACTTGTCACATGTGGTATGTACTGTGGGTTTTTTTCAAGTTTTAGCAAAAATCAATCTAGCTGCTTGAGCTGTGTGAGCAGGAGCTCCCTCCCCCACCTCTCCCATATGTTGTGAATTAACTGCTGCATTCACATGAGAAAAACAGAGCTGGAAATAGAAACTAGAGCCCAGATCCTCCTTTGGCATAAACTGCATAGACTAGTACAGTTACACTGTAGGTAAGGCCAGGGAAGAACCTCAACAAGCTGGATGAATGGACAGAAAGCAATATTGTGAAGTTCTGCAAAAGCAAAGGTAAATTCCTGTGCCTGGGGCAGAAAAACCCCATGAATGGACACCAGTTGGGGTTTACTGGGGAAGCAGCAGTTCTCCAGAAATGGGCTTTGCAGTCCTGGTAATCAAATGTGCCAAGAGCCTATCTTTATGGGGAAGAAAGCTAACCATATCCTGGGCTGCATTAGCAAGAATATATCCAGCAGGCTAAACAAAGCAATTTTCCCCTCTGTTCAGTACTCACAAGCCACACTTGGATTGCTGGATCTGGTTTAGGGGCACGTAAAAAGAGTTGTTGACAAACTGGGAAGAGTTCACAGGAGGGCTGCTAAGACACTGAGGAGACTGGAGAATGTGAGGAAGCCTAAGTTTTTGTGTGTGTGTATCTTAATTCAGTCTTTCATTACCTGAGGAAGGGTTAGAGGGAGCACAGAACCTGACTCTTTGTGCTCCCTGATGAGATGAGATCAGATTGTGATACCCTGATGGGGACAAGAGACAGCGGTGATGAGTTGCAGAAAGGGAAATTCTTATTAAAATATTATCAACACAAAGTGTGTTCAGACAGGTTCACATGCATGGAGGTGTATTAGCAAGGGCCATCCATAGCTGATGGTGTGTACATCAGTTCTGATGATGAAAGCTATCTTCAGGGAAAAATACATGGGTAGAGAAGGAGAAACAAACAGACAGAAAGAAGGTGGTGGGGAAACTGCTCATGGGCCAGCTGGGAAGTGGTGAGGGTCCCCAGAGGAACACCCTCTGTGTATGTTCTCCTACGCAGCAGGGTTCCCCCAGTAATAGTAATTCTCCCCCAGTAGCTCTATGGTTTCCACCAGTCCTTGTTGGTCGTTCCTGCTGAGGAATGTTAGCATGGCTTGGAGCTTGCTTTGATGAGCAGCAGATGCTATGCGCTGCTTGGTAGTTGAACTTTGTGGATGTGCATTGCTGGTCCTCTAATGTAACCCAGACGCTACAGCTGAAGGGGAAAGGGGAGAAGGGGAGAAAGAAGGTGTGATTGCCACACCAGCAGAAGTCACTTCCCATGAGAACTCCTTTCCCAACAACGCTATCAGTGTTTGCACGTGCTTGAGACAAACAACCTGAAGAAACAGCTTGAGAGCAATGAAGGAAAGACACCATGGCAGAGGCTCTGGAAAACGCTGCCTTGGCAGCTTGTGTGAAAGGGAGCAAATCTGGGTGTGCAAAAGAAGGTCTACAGCATTGCAGGCAGAAAGCCCTTGCAAGCCAACAGGCTAAGGTGTCTATGGCACAGTGCAGCGAGGCTTAAGGGAAGAATCCTTCATTGAGAGAATGATTTGGCACTGGAACATGAGCCCAGAAAGGCTGTGAAATCTCATTCCCTTCAGACACCCAAATCCTGATTGGACAAGGTCCTGAGCAACCTATCTCTAAAGTAGCCTTGTAGAGGTTTGGACTAGGTCATGCCCAGACCCCTCTTCCAACTTCAATTTCCTTATAATTCTCTGTCATTAGTGTTGTGTACCATCAGCACTGTAAATGTATTTCAACTGGTGACTAAAGCCTTCAAATCTTGTCTAAAAAATCCTGTAAGGGAAGAGTACGGAGCTCATACTCTCATTGGACATATTTTGATCTTCATAGGAAGATGATTTAAAAAATATTATTTTTATTGACATAATTTTTATAGGGGCCTAATCTTCTTTTGCTTTGTTTGGATTGTGGCTTATGAAAAATGTAAAAGATGATTCAAGCATAAGTACCAAACACACTGAAGGTTTTGCAACTATATTTGACTCAATAGTGACTTCAAGGAAAGCTGTAATAATGAAGCTTTCTTAATGTCATGAAATCTCCTTAATAATACTATTCATAAAAAGTGTTTACTACTTGAGCTAAATGCCTCCCAAACATTAAAGAATCATCCATATATATCACTTCTATTTTCTTTCCCAGGTTTTCCGATAGATATTCTTGGAGAGATTGTCTTTGCCTAGGTTTATAAAAAGGAATGAAAACAGGTGAGCAAATTTATGTAGAATATGCGTCTTCAGGGAATTATGTAAATGAAACCTGATTTTTTTTTTTTATATACTATAAATCAGAGTTCAGATAAATGAAGCCCTGTCCATATTCTGGGTGAATTCAGTCAATTCATGTTAGCATCACATTTAAAAACAGCTTCCAGCACAGTAACCAGCCACTGTGCAACCTAGCCAGCTATATTACAAAAGAGTTTCATTAGAGTTACAGTTCCTAACTAACATTTGAGAACTGTAGGGATTCTTTTTATGCCCTAGAAGGAAAAGTGAAAGTGTTATGAAAGGAAAAGTGAAAGGGTTATGAGACTGATGTCATTAATGTACAAGGGAGTGAACTAAAAGATTTGAATGAGCAGAAATTTGGGATGGAGTTATAGTTCTGGTCTATATCAGGTGCTTGAGAAATTCCAACAGACTTCTAGATCCAGCTGTTGAGAAAACTAAATACATATTTTGCCTATTTAGAGTAATATTTCCATCTTGGCACTGCAGCCTTCAAGAAAATATGGGGGTTTGTTTTTGGTTTCTTTTTTTTTGCTTTATATGATTAACTCCATGTATGTGACTGATGGTTACAGACCACCTGACAAAATTATCAGAACTGTACTGTATTCTGGTGCAGGGATTTATTCTGTGAAGTCATGATACAGGGTGGCAGTGGTGGTACCTACAAATAAACACAAGAAATCCAGATATCATGGGATGTCAGGGTTATGCTTTTTCCATATTTAAAGTTAGCCACAGGAACAGTCCCTTTACTCTGATGGAAATCTAGCTGTGTACCTTTGCCTGAGAGAATGGAGAAGGAAGGCTTTTAAAGTACTGAAGTACTGATCCTTAGCCTATATGTACATTTTGGTTATACTTTTTCTATTTTTGAAGCACTAATGCTTCATGGAGAGGTAAAACAAAACAAGAACCTGCGAATATCTAATCCTAGATTCAGAAATGGGAAGAGGATAGTAAGGATATCTAAGACTGTTTTTCCTTGCCATTGTGTCTCTCAGTCTGCTGTAAATCAAACTAGGATGAATGGAACTGTTTCATTGGTCCTCAGTTCACAAAATACAATTGTTAGCCCATATGCAATATCTTGGACATGCTGGAAATGTTCTGTGGTCCATTGCACCTGCTTTGTACCCCAATACAGAAGTTCCTGAACAGGGTACTGCTGTTAAGAGCAGCTTTCCAGCAGAGAGAAGCTAGTCTGTAGCTGTGAAATAAGGACACAATACAATGTGAAGTTGGGCTACTCAAGTTGAATTAACCCTTTAACTAAATATGAACTGGTATGAATCCCGGGATGCTCTGCAACCACTGTTAAGTTCAGATTGTCTGTCTGAACGGGAGGTCTGCAAGTGCGCTCTTCAGCTGAAGAGGCTTCCTTCACAAAATTCAGTCACCCTGAGCCTGTTGGTTTGTCTGGTGAGCTGTCCAGGGGTTTAGCACCCACACCACCAGGCACATCCAGCCAGCAGGTCTCTTAGGCTACTGCACGCTCAGATAATGGAAGAGAAGACTGGAGGGAAGCTGAAAAGACCAATTGGTTTTAGCTCATCTCCTTGATCCAAAGTTGGATTAACCATCTTCATACTGAATATTAGACATCTGTCCTGACTAACTTTTACTGTCAAATAATGCAAAACTGGGGGTGTTATACTTACCACTGAGTGATCTCTTTCTAACTGCCTAGTCTGCCATCAGTCATGCACTGCAGCATCTGCTGCAGTAATTTTGATGGAAGAACTGAAAATGCAGGAAAAACGCATCATGTACAGTCATGTTTCACTTGTTTTTTTCTTCATTACTGACAGCGAAGGAGAACTAGCTATTTTGCTAATTGTTAATTTGCCTTTTTCAAATATTGCTCTCTGCGTCTGGAGATAGGAGGGTATATCTTCTGCTAATCCAACCCTCTAGAGGCATTTTAGCTGCTAATCTGGTTGAATCAAATAATTTCTGCTGCATATGATTAATTTTGGGCCAATTTAATTTTTATTAGTCATGGGTTTGAGTCACCTACAGTTGCATGACTATAATTGCCCTTGAGCACATGGAATTCCTTTGTAAATTTGATTTGAAAATACATTGGGGTAACCCCGCCTCTGCTTCACCTATTTGTGCACTGCTAATCTTACCGTACCTAGATTCGTGTCCTCTTAAATATAGGTTGGCAAAATAAAACCTTTACAGGCAAAATTGGTGAGTCAATTTGCTTTCAAATTCTGGGATTTCTCAAGTGAATTTAGTGCTTTAGAATGTGGTGCCTATGGCACCCATGAAAGGATTAGTTTATGAAGGCCAGCTCTTAGAAACAGCCCAACAATAGTGCCTTATCCTCAGGATCACTTATCAGTCAATGGGAGTTTGTTCTCAGGAGGGCCAGAGCCAATGGGTAAACTCCTGTTTACGCTAGCTGAGGAACTCTGTCTTCAATGTTTGGATAAATTATGACTTTGTATCCTGTGGAGGTAGAGTAGTATGGGGAGCTCAGAGGAGTCTTCAGCTTTTCCTCATGCACCTTTGAGTCAGTTTGGTCCTGCATGTGCAACAGAATAAATCTACTTTCACATGGAGACTCATCTTATGCTTCCCCTTTGTTACCGTTAAATCCCCTTCAGTTGCATCTGTGAAGTTAGGGCATTCCCAGGAACTGCATGGTCTTACAGGTCCTGGACAACCTGGGACTTCACAATGAGGAAGGTAATAATGCCTCTAGTGACTGCCAGAAAGGATAATGATTTTTCTGCTGAGGACAGTGGAGAGGAAGTGCCAACTCACCAAATAGCAGCAATAGTGTTGGTTTTGTTGGTTTTGGTCAGCCCCAGCCAGGGCTGATTTGGAACTAATGACATGAAAAGATTCCTGGTACCATTACACTGCTCCCAGGCACCCATCTGACTTTGTAGGGACTGAATTTCTGCGTCTTATGGTGAACGTTAGGTCCTTGATACCTGTGCTTGATTTGTGTGACTTGAAAAACTGCTTCTTGTTTATCGAGTACTGTGTAAGAACAAATGAAGGGAAAGCCACAGTACCTCTTCTAATAACATTTGCTCTTTACTAAAAACCCATAGAGATGTAGCAGACATCAGTGGTATTAATATTATGTGACTTAGCTGATGCTAAGAAGCATTTGGGAGAACTTTGACTGACTGGCTCAGGCAGTTGCTAAGGAGGATATCCCACTTACAGGGATATGGCAGAGTAAAGAGGTTTATTTCTCAGTATGCTATTGCCCTGTCTGGGAGATGAGGGAAATAATAAAGCAAACAGGAGACATGAGGAGTTGTAAACCTCTGGCCTGCCTCAGCCCTGGCGACATGAAGAAGCTAACAGTGGCTTCCTCTCTACCTAATCATGGCATATAGACACAATGATGCTGTGAGCTGTGGAAGGAACCATTTTACATGGAGATTAACACCCAGGAGCAACAGCCCAGAGAAAATACAGCCCAGAGCTGCTATCCTAGGCACAGCTTGATGAGAAATGGCTTGAGGCACCCAGGGGGGCCTCTCTGTGCAAAACATTTCCCCTAGGTGAAAAAATAGAAGAGTTGCTCATTTTAGAGACACTGAAAATTTCAGGATGTAGCTCTGCCTGCCGTTGAGGAAACAACTCATCACCCCTGCTACCCTTGGGACTTCTGGCTGATGTTCCCTTCCTCCATTAGCCACCTAAGTCTCTGAGGCTTCTCTGGGAGGGAATCATTCTGCTTTTCTCAAAGGACAGGAAAAAGGATTTATTTATTTGGTTAGATGTTTTTTTGAGCTGTACTTTTCCCTCTAACAATAAAGGCTGGTTGGAATATGTGAATAGAGACAGTGCGGACAGATTGATCTGTACTAAATGAATTTCATCACAGTTTCTGTGAGAAACCTATTTAAAATGTCTTTATTATTTTAAAAGAGAAAACATCATCTCCAAGATTTTACCAAGGCTACAGTGACTTACTGCGTTGTGGACTCCAATAGACTTTGGTTTCCAAAATAGATACGGTCACTATGAAATCATTTGCATGAATTTTTCTGATTTATTCCCAACCTTGGAGAGTATTTGCAAGTATACAATTCTTAATAGTATGTTTCACTTAATACAACTAAATTCTCATATTGCGATTGTGAGAAGTAATGTAACACCAGGTTTAGTCCCAGTAAAGCTCTTTGTGGTCTACTCAACATAGTCAAAATTTTTTTCACTCTAGTGTAATGCTGAATGACAATAATTGTTCAGAATATACTCTTTTCACTGTACACTTTTCATTGTACAACTACTTCAATTGTTTCAAAAGAACAGTAGTAAATACTGTCTTTAGGTATCTACATTTTTCCATCCAGAGAGGAAAAAAAAAACAGCTAACAGAAACCCACCTGTAAACTTCAGAGTTAAAACATTTCTGTAGTTCTGGTCATGCCCTTCATGGTATCTTTCAGAAGGAGAGTCAGCATAACTGGAAACATGTAAGTATAGTTTATATGCATTTTAAATGGGCTGAGCTAACATTCAGTTTAATTGGAAAGAGTCCTGAATGCAAAGCAAAGCCTTCCCACGCTGTAGAAATCCATATGTTAAAATGTTTCCTTTTTTTTTAGAATTTCACAGTGCTATAGCCAAGAGTTGCAAGAACAAAGTCCCTGTGCTGTCCTGTTTTGAAAATAAACAAATTGACAAATCTGTTCTTTGTGCCACAGCCACCATTTCCTTGGTATATTTGCAAATGCAGAAACATGAAACTGAATAATCTGCCTCTCTCAAGACTGCACATTAGGCAATTAAGGGGATATGTTTGAAGGCAGGCACACTGGGCATTAGGCACACGACTAGTAGTAATAAGAAGAATTGGGCATTTAATTCTTTCATAGAGATGAAAACATATCTCTGCTGTTTAATGCAAGCCAGCGTAGTATTATGTGATAAACACGGATCAATAGGAAAGGATTTTTAAATTTAGAATGCCGTTCCTCTACCACAGAATTGGCAATAGAGACTGTTTCCCAGTAATAGAACCAGTCTACCTTTGCTGAGACAGAAGCAAAGTTATCTGAGGAAGTAGCAACAGTGTCATTTATTTTAATGAGGCTTGTTCTCCAACAAATACTGTTTCCGCGCTCTCGGGAAGGTTCCAGTAATGCTATAAAAAATGAAAAAGAGCCCTGACAAATGCTCGAGCATGTCTGTGTTTATATAACCTCAGACCACGGCAATAGCAGGGTCCCGTGTTCATGCAGTAGCAGAGTTATTTAAATGAGTATGTCTGCTCTTGTTGGATATTCAGCTTTTTAGTCTAGCTGATAAACTGATTGTCATGTATGCTTAGGTGATTCATCTGTTTGTTGAACACTAAAAACTGTAGGTTCAAACTTCTCCAGATGGATATTAAAAAACCTGTTGCTTTTAGAACATTAGGGATCCACTATCCTTGTCCCTTTCCATGGTATTGTTATACAGCCTTTTGGCTTGCCAGTCCCATCCCAGTTGGGGTGTGTTAGGAGGGTGTGAGGGGGTTGTGGGGAGGAACCCAAAAAATTGGCTTTGCTGTGGGGTTTGAGTCCAGGGAGAAAATCAAGCTAAAACTACCACATAGGCTGCATTTACTTTTGTAAGTTTGAACTTCAGCAGTCTAGCAAACCCAATGGGAAACCTAATTTACTAAACATTAACATTATTGAATTGCAGAAGCTATATTTAGATCAATCTCTTCATGCCAAAATTATTAGACTTCACTAGGAGAAAATTCATTCCCGACTAACATCAGCACTACTTTTCTAAAATGTACTAACTATTTTAATGAGCTGTTACCTAATTCTGAAGACCCAGTGTCTACTTCTGACATTATGAAAAACCTGAGAAGCTTGTACATGGATGTTTTACAAGTGTTTTCTTTGTCAGGTAAATCACTCAATCTGGGTTAGACAGATATTTCTGTTAGGGGAGTGTGCTTGTCCATTTTTTACCTGCCTGTGCTACTTTCTTCATGCTAGTACAAGTGTTATGGTAAAAGAGATCTTGTTCAAGAAACCAATCTGGGAAAAATATGATGTAGAAAAAGATGGGGGAAATTTAGAGAATATAAACAGAAGAAGAAGTAGAAGAAAAATTGTGCAATGGTATAGAACCAGTATAAGCATGTGGTGAAAATTTAATGTTCTTTTAGCAGGCATATTTTTTTGAGCATACTAGTTAGACTTTCATTTACACCAATGAGTTGTCATGCCTTGTCAGATACAAAGCTGTGGGTTTATTATAGACTAACTTGTGACATTTCTAACTTTCCTGAAGCAATTTTGAAATGTAAGTTAGAGCAAAAGCCCAGACAATGTTTGTTTCATGAATCAGTAATTGATGAAGAAGTGTTTGATGACTAAAAGAAATTATGGACCTCTCACTGGCAATTAAACCCTATTCATGGAGAAACTCCATACTAAGTAATTGGGATTGTCGTGCTTTATGATTCAGAAAGAGTGGGCAATGCTTGTAGCAGTGTGAAATGGAACTTGAGCTCAGTAAGAAATGTTTTCTTCCCATAGACCAGCAACTCCTGATGCCTCTAAGCAAAAAGCAACTTAAACTGGAAAAAAAATCAGAAAGGCACAGACTTTTCCTGCAAAGTATAGCAAATGAAACTTGTTAACACTTGTATTTAAAGTAGCAGTCAGTTTAATGTAGTCCACAGTAAGGTTTATAATCTGCACAGTACTTTTCTATACTTCTCTTTTAGAAGAAAACATCAAAGATAAAGCATCATTGAAAAATTCTGTGGTAAAGATGGCTATCATTTGGCCTTTCACCTTATCACTTCTCTATTCCAGCTTCAGGAGAAGGTGATAAAATGTCTTGCTGGTAAAAAATGTTACATTATGTGTTCTTTTTCACAATTTAACTCTATTTTATTATGAAAGCCTTGTTACATATTAAGTCCCAATTCCACTTGCTGACATGTGATGAGGTTTTTTTATTCTGTTGTGATAGATGTTTGTAAAAGGTTAAGCTAAAGTGTTCTGAGTTGAGATTCAATGTATATTCTATGAAGAAAGAGGAGAAAAAATATTAATAACATTTTTTTAATAAGAGCATATCTTTATTTGGCAATCTCAACCTGTAAAATTCTATGAGATACAATGTCATCCAAAGTTAAGCCAAGGTTATCTGCATAGTACTGGCAGTTTTATGCCATGTCACCCTTTCCTGCACTTCTTAGATAAACCCAGTGAGTATGCAATGCATGATTTTAAATATATAGAATAAAATACCAGTCTGTTTGAAGTCAGCAAAAGGTTTCTCAGAGAAAATACCAGGCAGTAAAGATGCTGTAAGGGATAGGCAAAACCCATTTGATTGTTTAGATACCTATTAGGTGTCAATGGCTTAATGCAGAAGCTACTCCTATTTCCAGTAGCAGCACAAGAGAGTTTTTTTCTATCAGAGACATGGCTACCAAGGTGAGGTGTCTGGTCAGGTGTATCAGGAGACACAGAGTGTAAAACATGGATGCGGCTGAAATCAGATACCTGTGGGTCATTACTGGTGATGCAGCTGGTGCTATGATATTACTCAGAGAAATTAAGGAGCCGAGGCTATTGTCCT
Source organism: Manacus vitellinus (assembly GCF_001715985.3). Taxonomy (NCBI): domain Eukaryota; kingdom Metazoa; phylum Chordata; class Aves; order Passeriformes; family Pipridae; genus Manacus; species Manacus vitellinus. The sequence goes on along the minus strand of NW_021939396.1, from coordinate 44,618,348 downwards.
GAGGAACTGTTTGACACTGAGGAACTGATTGGTGTAAGCTAGTTAATGCCACAAAATGAAGGGAATTATCCCTAAAAAATAAAGAAGTGATCAAATTCTTCAAATACTGTGAGTCTAAAAATGAATCTCTTACCCAATCTTAGAAGTAGTCCTGCCTAATATTATAATTCCTCTAAATTAGACTAACCACATGCTTACTGCTAAGCTCAAATCTGTCTGCAGGATCTAACATATGTTCAATCTTGTGTCTGATTCTCTGCAACCTATTCTGTAACTCAAAAACACACCAAAAAGCTATCCTGTAATTTCCACTTATCTACCGACAATTGAAAACAAATTGCAACTGTGTTGCTGAAATTTTCATGACCCAGGAACATTTTGTAGTAAATGTGTTTGCACAAAACCCCACCAAACCCAAAAAGGGGGAGAAATCTGTGTTTTCAGAGAACATCTTATTTTTCTGCAAAAAACAGAAGCTGTAATGGAAATCACTTCACTCACCACAGAACTACAGTCACCTCTGAATAACTATTCTTGGTAGTTTCTTGTTATAGTTATAATTGACAGACTGTGAAGAGTTGCTTTTTTTGTACATGTTGAACCTTAGTAATTCCTTTTTTGATTTTGTAAAAATGCAAAATTAAGTGTGATTATTTAAGTGTGGTACTCTATTTGGAAGAGAAGTAGTTTATAGCACACTGAAACTAAGAAATAAAATTCGGGTCATACTTGTGAAGGACTGTCCTGATTTCTTTACAGATAACAGATTTCAGCATGTAATATTGGGCACTTGGTTAGTTTGCAACTTGAATTTTTACTCACAGCTACTTGATTTAAACAGCTTTGTTTCTCCTGGATACAGTCACGCGATGCTTGGTTTCTAACAAATGAGTGGGGGAGGCTCTCTTATAAAGCTGATGCAGAAACCCAAATGAAATTATATATGAACTATCTAGCGTGGGCAGGCTTACCAGCTACCCCTTTACTATCTGCATCAGGCTAAAATGACTGGTAACTCAGAAAAACCTCAGACTCTGATTAATTTCAAAGTTAGTCATTGTGCAGCCCTTGACTTGATGAGTGTTACTTCCCATGCTGCCCTTTAATTGATCTCAACACTGGACTTGTGGAGTGAGCACTGATAAGGGGTGAATGACAGTTCAGCTGCATGCAAGCTCTGAGCTAGGTGACTGAGTCACCTGGACCTTGTGTATCACCTTCTCTGCTTGGGTGATGCTGCAGGCTCTTGACCTTTATGCTGAGGGTGCTGAGCTAAAAGCACCGAGCCTGTCTCTTTCAGTGCTTGGGTTTGCTTCCAAATGTCAGTGCTTTTATAAGAATGGGTAGCAGAATCACTCTTTTGACAGGTTCAACAGGAACAAGAGTAAAAAATACCCATAAAAACCCAATCAACCAACCAAAAAGAAACCTGGGAAAAAACCCTGCTGCTTTTTAAAACAGAGAAAAGTTCCACCGAGTGTACTCCACTTCAGAGTCACGCAGTGTCAATGCTTACCCTCCCATAATCAGTTAGCTATCATGTCCCTACTTTGATAGTTACCTCTCACCTTAATCAAATTGTCATAAATAGGTAAGGAATCCTTGCTACTGGTTTCATTCAGTAACACTTCTTTATCTCTTACTTGTCCTAAGTCCTATCCAATTTTCTCTTACTTTTCCATGTGCTCTGTTCTCATGACAATCACTTCTCTTTGATTACTGCTATAAGGCCCCGATTGCAATTCTTCACTGATGAGAGAGCACTGGGACTCAGGGATTAAGGTTGTATTCCAAATTCTGCCAAAAACATCCAGACCTCAGGCAGTGCATTCTGGATACATGTCCGGTTACACAGAATATTTGTTTACTCCAGAAGGAAAGAATAAACAGAAATCAGGAAAATGAATCCCAAAATGATTTTCTGTGTTTTCTGGCAGAATTCACAGGTTTGGGCTATATGGGCCTAAAAGTATTTTTAATCCATTTTACCTCTGATAAGATAGTGCTTCTCTTGTGGGGCACTGGAGGTATATCTCTGCTAACGATTGTGAGATGGTCCCTAACAAGCTTGCTGAGAATGTGGCTGCTGTCTGACACCAGTCTGATAAGTGCGAATAGACTATTAACAATCTTAGCTCGTTAACAATGGACTATGTTGATTTGGCTTCCGTATTTCATCATGGTTTCCTTTTTGCAGATTGTGTGTATTACAATAGGATTTATCTTAGTAAACCTAATGGCTTATAATTGTAGGATTATACACAGTAATTCCCCATTTCCCCATGGGAATTCAGCTGTTTTTCCCCACTGAATAAAAGGGGATGAGTTTTCTACTGGTTAATGCACAAGCCTGGGAATTGGGGAGTCCAGCTTTTATTCCCAGCTGTGTCAGTGATTTACTTGGGGATTTCTCAGTGCTTCAGTTTTACTAGAATAATGGTGTTACTTACATTTGATAGGAGTGCTAGGAAAATCCCTGGACTGTTTGCTGCTTCACTGAACATGAGGTTGCTCCACACTTACTGAGGGCAGATTAGTCATTCAACTAATTCAAGCAATAGCTGGAGACATCGTGATTCTACAGAAGATTACAGCCTGTGCCTTGGTGTGTAACATTGTGCATAAGCTGAGTATCGCTATTGTCCCAGCTCTTCTGGGTGCTCGCTCCGTGGTTGAAATGGGCATTTTGGAGGCTGCTGTGGCAGTCTGAACAACTGAGTCTTATGGGGCTCTGTGCACCATCTGAACGTCTTTGAATATTTCTTGATTAAATTTCCAATCTGTTTAAAATATTCGCATTGTTTTTATCTACCCCTCACCCCACTTATATGTGTAAATATCCAAACATACACTCACACACACTCTTAAGAATGTCAACTTCTCTGTCCTCTTTGTCCAGATTGGCAAAAAAAACTACCAAAAAAACAAATAAAAATCTCAACAATTGAGAAACAAGGGGAAATCATTGTTCCCTTCATACATAAATTTTTCTAAAGGATTAGAAATGAAAAAACACATTTGTTTTTATTCAGGAGTGATATGGTGAAGCTAATTAGTTATTAATTTTTGTTCAACACCCTCCTCTGTATTATCATTATGTCAAGAGTAGGTGTACAAAGCTTCCTACTCTATAGTGAGATTGCTTAGGTATAAAATCATATTAAGATGACTAAGGAGAGAAGAGAGCTTCCAAAAGTGTTTTGAAAATGCCTTTAGATTTTTGGAGCTTTTAGCCCTGCATATGAATATACATACATAATAAGCATGCATACATATTTTATGCATATAAATATACAAGCATGCATATAACTATAGCCCCTTAACCTCTCCACTGTACACCAAAAAGACATTCCAGAATGTCCCTTTCACAAGGTATTTTATTTCACAAAACTTTCTCATCTCTAAATGACCGGTCTTAATCATTGTAATCCAGACCTCTTACAAGGTACAATGAAAGTATCAGAAATCAATTAGTTAGTCAAGTCAGTAGCAGGTTCCACTGTGTATATTCACAGTACCAGCAGAGGCTTCTGCTGTTCCATATTTGTTATTTTATTTTTTGCTTTCTACCCTGCAGCAGCAGCAGCTCTGATTGCAGCAACCAATAGACATGGTTGGCAGGATGAAACGTAAAATAACTAAAACTGCAGTCTGTCTAGCTTTGTGGATATTATGCTGCAACAACCAGCCATTTCCTGCCTGTGGCTGTGTCAGCTGAGCCATCCACAGTCCATTTTTTCATTGGTGTTATTCTTTTCAGTGTCTATGAAATCTGGAATGGGACACAGCATGCTTGGAATGTGGCCAGTATCCTGTTGAGTTAGTAGAATGGAAAGAAAATAAAAAGTACACTGACCCAATTTCTTTGACTGAATATACTGGGCCATAACAGCAAAAGCTAGGAACGTGTTTATTCTTTGAATCATTTTTCATATGAAGTGTCTTAGGGCAATGCATTACAAAGGGAGATGGAGATTGGGGCATGAAGCCTACTCATCAGGCTCTCCATTAGCTTCAAATGTCTCTTTATGTCCCAGGTCTCAAAAATTTAAAAGTAGGCTTTATTTTTTCTTTCTGTTGTTTTTCTACTTAATTTAATTTACCTGAAATTTTCTTTCCACTTTTTTTTTTTTTTTTTTGGTACCTGTTTTAATTAAAGGAGTTAAACGAAACAAAACAAACAAACAATCAGTCAAGCACCACAAATCAATCAGTCAGTATATTTTTCCTTTATATGACAAGCACCGATATTTGGGATTTGGGGAGACTGCGTCTCTTGCTCTCTGGTGCAAGTCGAAATTAATCTGGCTGCATCTGGAAGTGAGGAGAAACATAATAGCACAATCAGTTAGTTTTTCAAATGCGAAGTGAAGAATGCACTTAAAACGTCTAAATGGAACAGGTTGTGCCTACCTTTGGCTCCCCCACACCTGTACCATTCACCCTGCTATCCCAGAGAACAGTGCTGTTCCAGTGAGGGGCGTGCCAAGGGGGTGGCTGCTCTATTCTTGGATCTGTGTCCCAAGAAGGACCAAGCAAACCCTGTGATCTCTCTCTCAGTTTCCTCATTCATAAAATGGGGACAATGATCTGCCTCCATCTTTTCAGAACACCTGGGTATATCTGAATGCAAAGTGGAAGGACACAATGGGAGCCAAACAGAACTGTTCTCCAGTGCCATATGGCCAGCCAGGTTGCCAGCATTCAGAGATAAAAAAGACAGAGTAAATTTTAACTCCTCCCTCAAAAGAGCCCAGAAACAAGAACAACAACAACAAAAAACAAACAAACCTCCCCCTCCCCCCCGCAAAAAAAAAAAACCAACAAAAAACCCCAAGACCACACAGCAAATAAAGGCTTAATTTAGTGCTAATAAACAACATACATTGCAGAAATGCCTGGCCAAATAAATATTCCCTTGCAGCACCCCACCTACTGGTATTGGCAGAATAATAATAGTATCTGCAGCATGGTGCACAGCTTCTCTTTCAGTAAGTCCCTGTTTTCATTGTCTTCTTCAGACCTACAACATAAGGTGCCTATCTTACTACCCTCCTGCTTTTCAACTTTTCTTTCCGGTGGTCCTTCCAGAGCACTTAAAAACTGTAGAAAGAATTATGCACTAGGAGGGAATGAGAGAAAAATACAACTAACCATGAGAATTGGGATTTGACTTAGTTCTGAGCTTTTGCCTAATTCAGAGATAATTCAAGCTGAGCCCCAATTTTGTTTTTGGCAGCCTCTCTCCTCAACACTGAAACCCTCTGTCAGAGGGGACAAGACCTGAAGAGAGAGAGGGGAAGGATCGAACACTAAAGTGAGGGCAAAAAGGACATTTTGATGAAACTTGTAGATGTTTCTGTTCAGGAGAGTTTTTCTGTCCCTTATGACTACAGATGAGCATCAGACAAGCTGCTTTAAAGTATCCTGCTTGATTTGGCAGAGAAGTGAGGAAGAGTGGTCTGTCCAAGATGATGACTTGGGGAGTTCTGAGGACAAATGCCCAGGCTGAGCCATGCACTGATATTACTTCAAGCATCCTGAAAGCACCAAAGAAGGAATCCCACCAATTTATGGGTTGGACTCTAGCTGTCTTTCAGGGCTATGGTTGTCCATTCCACAGTTTCACAGATAACATCTTCTTTATGGAACATTTCTGTTGGAAGAGGTTGGGTGAGCAGAGATAACAGTATGGTGGTACAAGTTCTGGGCACTGATTTCAGGAAAACAGTGATATTTGGTACTTTTTTATTTTAAACAAGAGGTTTCTTTGCATGTGAACTCCCAGCTAAAGCCTATTCATTGTAAGAACTAACAGAAATGAAATGAGGTGAAGGAAAGTAGATGGCTGAAACACGTTGAAAAAGAAATCAATAGCCCCACTTCTGATGCATCGATATTTTGGTGTAGACACATTCAGAATTGATGTTTAAATGTCAGCTGGGCCCAATTTGCAGCATTTCAAAGCTGCCTTTGTGTTTTCAATTCAGCGGGACTGAAGGTCAGAAGTTTTACTAAGTATTTGAATCCAATGGTACATTTTGCAAACATACATTTTTATTTGAAAAGATCTTTTATCTTGTTCAGCTGGTAGTAGCCAAGGTGGAAGAACACAGAGCAGGCATAAGTTCAAAGATTGGTCAAAGGACAACAGTTGTTTATGCTATCTTGACCCTAACGCTCCCATTGTTGCTCCTGAAAAACTGTAGCTTCAAGTTTGCTTTTTTCCAGCATAGAATTATATTGTATCAATAAGTTCTTTTTTGTCCAAATGAGTAAAAATACTGTGGCCAATAAAACTCTTCGCTGAGTTTGTCGGTTTTGATGTCTGCATCTTTTGTAGTAGAAAGAAGACTGTGGGGCTATTTAATAGAAAGTGTTGATAGCGCAGAAAAGAAGAACATGAAAGAAATGTATTTCCTTTTTAATGCTATATATTGAAATTATCAGAACTTCAGTTAGTACAGTGTAGCAAAGCCGCTTTAGAACTAACAGAAATGTGCATTTAAGCCATCCTGAGAGTTAGTTACGAACACTGAAACGCAGTAGAAACAAGAGATACATGAAATTAAATAAAAAATAATCAGTGTTTCAACACTGATACCACTAGGATAGTTTGGTTTTTAAATTGATTTAAATATGTTGTTTTGTTGCCTTGACATGGTTACTGAACAATATTTTGGACATGCAGACATAATAGTTTAGTTGTCTATTCCACAAATGTGAGCAAAGTCCTCCCTTCTTTACATATAGTGGGGACTTTAGGAAATAGTAACTGAAGTTTAAGCAAAAAGGACATTATAAGCAGGATTTTGCTAAGTAAATTCAAAGGGACAGTTTTAAACCCACTTTAACTGAAGCAGATGTCACTCGTGCTGTGGTGGCATTCACTATGTGCTTTGCAAAGGAGCAAAAGACTGCATGAACAAGACTAGTCAGGATGGGGAAGTCAGGCTTCAGAGCTGTTAACAGGCTACAATTCCCTTGAGATTAGTAGGGCTGGAGGGTGTTCAGGGTTTTTAAAGAGAATTGCATTTATTTTTGTCTCATCTACATTACGTTCTATGAGTGATAGATGTGTGGCAAAATAGAGTACTGAAATTTTAATTTCAGTTCTGAACTGTGAAGATAGAACAATGCTTGTCACATTTCAAAAAGGCTACAAAGGAATATCCTAAATAGTTAACGGAGACACTAGAAAGAAACAAAATAGAAGAGCTTTGTAAAAAAAGAAAAAAGAAAAAACCCCTATATTTATAACTGTAAAACAAGGAATCTTCAGATCTTTCTGAGTAATAGAGGACAAGAATTATCTCAAAATCCCAGGCAGAAAAATTAACTTGAAATTGTGCTTTATTTTGAAGAAAATCTTGGATGTACTTCTGTTGAGCAGAAGATTCTGTATGTAAGGAGGAGGCTAGGAAACACATTGGAGGGAAACATTCCCAGCTTGCATGACACAGCATGGGTTGTCTGGAGGATCAGAATAGGATACAATCATGAAATCATCTAGACATGAAGGTCAACTTGTCCAAAAGTCATGTAAACAGGATTATGGTTAGGAATCAAGCAGGCAGGCAGTTAAAAAATATCAAACCCAAACCTAAACCCAACCCAAACTTTAAACCCCCTTCTAACAGAAAAAAAAACAACAACCAACCAACCAACCAAAAAAAAACCAAACCACAAAAAAAGGGCAGAATTTAAAAGTCATTGTAAGGTCTGGTAGCTTGATATTTGAATACTAGAGTACAAGTTGGAGATTCAGCATGCTCTGAATAATATTTAATTAAATCAAAGATTCGGGGATGGAAATATACCATGAGATACCCTCTCTGGAAGAGAACTGGGTCCTTCAAAGAGGTCCTCCCCTTCGGTGTTACTGTGAATCCTTTTGTAGGGAAGATGTACTTTATTTAGGAGTTTTCAAGACTTGAAAGAAATTACATACCATGTTTTCCTTGTCTATTTTACAATTACTTACCAAATACAAAGAGCTTTCTTGTCCTCATTTAATCTGTGCAAGAGGAAAGAATAATTAAAAGAGCCCTGAAAAAACAAAACAAAACAGGATCAACTGTATGGCCATGTGCCCCATTCAGACCTTAGAGGCATGTTATGTCTTTAATATTGTTAAAGAAAACTTAAGTCACAAAGATCCTTTCGACTTTCTTGGAATGACATTTTACTTGCAGAGAATTTTAGTGTTTGGTTGGCTGGCTTGTTTGTTTGTTTTCATTAGAGGAGTCTGCTAAAGCATATTGACTTAACACAATGTCACCTTGGTATCAATTGCAATAGCCCCCAAAGCAGTGCTTGGATTTGCAGCTCTAACCAGCATTGTGTTCTACTGGTATTTGAAGGCTTTTGAAAGTTAGTCTGTTCTTAACACCACTAACCAGGCACCTGCTTCTTGATCTTAAGTATTTGAAATATAATGTTCTCTTTGATTTCTCTCCCAGTGTTTAAAAAAAAAAAAATCTCATTCCCTACCCTCATATTGCTGTTAGATTTTGTTATTAACAGTCCATAGCTTTGAGTTTATGACTGTAGAGGCCCCTTACAGCATGGGAATCTCAATAATGCCACTTGCTCCGTGTGTGCTTGCTGCACTCTGTGTGAAGGGGAGACTACATCCCTCAGGGTTTTCTCAGCAGTGTCTTCCACAAACACATCCCTTCTCTAAAGGAGGAAAGAGTCTCCTCTTTCAGCCAACTTAACTTTGTCTAGACAACAAATGCAGCCAGGTTTCATGCAGCTGATTCAGCTTCCCCACCTGACTAAGCTAGACTGAGTGTGATTCACAAAGATTTTCTTTCTATCCTGTGTTTGTCGTTCTAACTTCTCTGACTGCTTGTCTATGCTTGTACCTAGGAAACCTGGGAAACTCTAAGCAGCTATCCCACACTGCAAGCTGCATGCCAATCACCTCAGCAGGGATACAGTAGTGGTAAAATGAGACTTTGCAGAGTTTCATGGGTAACCTGCAGTGAAGATGATGTAGATTTCTTCATTTTCCATTTCAGAAGTTCTTATTGTTTCTTCATGTGATATGGTTTTATCTGTAGTTTGTCAGTAGCTTATAAAACATAAGTGTCTTTACAGCTCATGATAGGTATTTTTCTGCCTTCTTATTAATTTAAAGAAATAAATATCTTGATGAGAGTGACCTTCATTATACTTCAGACCTGATCATTGCTCCCTGTGGGCTCCATTACCTCAGTGAAAGCCATAGACAGAGTTCACTCAATAATTAGAGGGACTGGAGTTGTTCTGGTCTGAGAACCTGACACCCCTGCTGTGCTGAATGGCAGTGTACAGATGAGGGATTTGAGAACTAAAAGACCAAACCAAATTAAGGCTGCCTAAGGTCTGCCTTGTGCATTAACTTGCAAATAAGGTGGGAGCACAACAAAAGATGAGTGATCCTTTTTCTAAGTAGTAGTAAATCATTCCCAGTCAGGATATGTTCAAACAGGTTGATGTGAGCTTTCATGTGTATTCAAACCTACAGTAACATGAGATGAATACATAATAAAAAATATTGTTTTGTGTCAACTGAGAGGTTTAGTACTTATCCAACAAAACTTGGTGTATTTTTCTGTGCAACCATCTGTTTAGAAAAGACATTATACACAAGAAACTAATGTAATATAAAATATATATATATATTTGCATACACATGTGCACATGTGCACAGATATGTGTGCACATATCTGAACTAATCAGTGCATAGCAAGAGTACTTATTACAAGGATCAAATCTTTTACTGCTAAATTAATGGACAAAATTCATGTGTTCAACAACACTGCCCTTCTACATTACCACCTATACTTGCCTTGAAGGACTATTTGGAAGATGACCTACAGACAGCTTGTCCTACAGCTGTCCCTATGCACCAGGTCAAGGCGCAGGATAGCTCCCATGACAGGGAGTGGACATCCACAGGGTTTATATGAGTACCTTTCAGAAAGACTACATCCAACTTGGATTTTATGAGAAACTTAAAGCCATATAAAGATATAACTGAGAACTGGGGGCCAATGAGTGAAGATGCTTAAAATGGGACTTTGGTGGACTTTGTGCAGCACTGACATGCTGGTGCTAGTGCAGCACATCTCTAGCTGTGACGGGCTGCCCTGGTTTCATTTCAACTGGGATAGAGTTGATTTTCTTCCTAGTAGCTGGTAAAATGTTATGTTTTGGTTTCTGTATTCGAATAATGCTGATTACACACTGATGTTTCACTTGTTGCTAAGCAGTGCTTACTCTAAGTCAAGGACTTTTCGATTTCCCATGCTCTGCAAGAGAGCAGGTGCACAAGAAACAGAGAGGGAGCATAGCCAGGACAGCTGACATGAACTGACCAAGGGGATATTCCACACCATAGAACATCATGCTCAGTACATAAATTGGGAGAGTTGGCTGGGACAGACCTATCGCTGTTCAGGGATGAGCTGGGCATCAGTCAGCAGGTGGTGAGCAATTGTATTGTGCATCACTTGTTTCTCTTGGATTTTTTTCTCTCTCCTTTTCATAGCTATTATTATTAGTCTTTTTATTAATTTGTTATTATTATTATTGCTGTTGTTGTTATGTTTTATTTTGTTTCACATATTAAACTGTTCCTATCTCAACCCACAAGGTTTACCTTTTCTTTCTGATTCTCCTCCCCACCAGGAGGTGGGAGTGAGTGAGTGGCTGAGTGGTACTTAGTTGAGAGCTGGAGTTAAACCACGACATGTGCACAGGGTGATAGTGGTGAACTTTGTGGCTTCTGTGGTCTTTCACGACATGTTAGTTCTCTGGGACAACTGTTCACTTTTCGACTTTCAGCATCTGTTGTTGTTAGCATCCAGTTATGGCATCTGGCCCGCCTGCAATCTCAAAACCAGGAAGACCTACTGTATTTTATGTGAAAGTGCTCTTGACACACACCAATCTGTATCGGCTGTAGAGGGCACTTTCCAAAATGTGATTCAGGCCATTTCATTTTTAATATGTGTTTTTAACCATCTCACTTTCCCAGAGAGTATATTAACAACTGCCCCCTTGGTTAAGTCACCCCGGGGAGAGGATCAGGAAGTTGAGGCTGCCTTTCATCTCTGCTTTTGAAGCAGTGTGGTTGTGTAGAGGGGAATGTCAGGCTATTCCATCGACCTTTCTAGCTTGTCCTTTCGAATCAGATTTCTGACTGAGGGGAAGCAACCAGCAGAGTCAGTCTCAGATGCCTAAGTGGTGGGTGTCTGTCTCTCCAGGCTCCCTGAGGAGCCCAACTTGCCCTCATCTGAGGGCACAGGGGTCCCAGGCAGGCAAGAAGGACAAGTCATTTGATTACACCTATTCTTTCAGCTTTGCAAAGGATTAGAGCAGAGCATAGTGGTATGGAAGATATAACTGTGAAGTCACACAAGACAGAATGGCAAAGTTCACATTCCAATAGTAGTGCTGTTTTGAGCATTCCTCACCTTTTAATTTATTTCCTTCCACAACAGCCCTTCTTTTCACTTTTATTTATGCTGGTTCATTTTTCAAGTGTGAGCAATTCCTCTATCCAGGTTGCAAGAAGCAACAGTGCCTGGAGAAGTGAAGGTGTGGTGGGGAAAAAGAGCAGTAGGAAAAGAAGGTAGGTGAAAACTCCCAAAACCATCCTAAACCCCACTGTTGCTGAGTGAATGGCTATTACCAGGGGGTGGCATTATTTTTTGATGCCATGACATCAAATATCTTCTTGATTCTCTACCTATTTTTTCCATCTTTCCTTTTTTGGATGCTGCTCCTTGGCTTTTTTCCCTTCTTTGTCATTTTTACAGCCTCTTTTTGGATCCTCTGCTCACAGATGTGTTTCATGCTATGGTCACGAAGGCCATGGGATTATTGCTGCTGTTATATGTCTCCTTTGTGTATTACACTAGCTGAAGGAGTTCTCTCCTGCATTTGTTTCTTTCTGGTGGAGGTTACCCCTCTGTTGTGGTCTGTTTGATGTGGTCTCTGACACACTCAGTGTTGTTGGGTGTTTAAGGGCCACCTGTTGGTCCTGTCTGGTGACCAAGCTGTCACCAGCCTCCACTTACTCCTGTTTGTGTGACTGTGAATGAGGCAAGAGAAACAGAATGTACAATGTGTTAAGAGGAAATTTATACCGTATTTGACAGCATTACTCTACTGATGACTGCCAAGAATATGACTGGCATAATTTTCTTGGGTCTTTCTCTGATCTCAAATGTAAATTTGATATGTGTTCAGGCAAACACATATTTTAGAAAAAATTTTAAGAAGAATTTATTCTACATATAACTGTATTACAAGTATTTACTCTGCCGAATTGAATTCTAGCCATCTTCATAATTTCTCTTTGTTCAATGAGAGTAATCATTGCGCCATCTATAACAGTACAACTGTTTATCAGAATTGGAAATTTTAAAATCCTAACTGCAAACATTCAAGAAATTTACTCCCATGTTCCTGTTTAGGAAATTAAAAACAAATCAGATAAGAGACATCTATATAACTGTAGGTGAAAATAACCCCACCTCTGCTATAATCTATGGTTAGTAATAGGGATATTAGAGTGATTTTTTTATTTTTTTTGATATTTCTAACAAATGGGACTGAGATCCTACTGCAATATACAATTTGAACCAAACATCTCCCCCAGAGTTCTTTTATAAAGAACCTTGTGCCTTCTAAGTGTTAAACTTTAGAAATGTTGCCCTGTAGGCATGTTACACCCCACGTGCAGCTAATTCCTAAATATAGTGTGTGTTAATACTGCCGTAAAGTGCTTTCAGCTTTACAGGAGGAAATTTTGAAAAGAAGCAAATGTGGCTAGGTAGGTTGACAGGCATAACATATCTTTTTGCTTTTATAAACTCGTTACTCTAACATACTGTGGCGTTGATATGCACACATTCTCTATTTGTGGGTTTTCATACTTCGTGTATGCTTTGTCTAGGCAAATTTCTATACTCCCTCTTGATGACGGACAAAGTACTGATTTAGTTTAGGTAAATATATGTTATATTAATGTCCACCATTGCTCTTACAACTGAAGGAGGTATAAAGTGCCTTGCTTTTGCGTGTTCTGCAGGCAACATGGAAACATTAAAAAACCCCAAAACGTTAAGAGTAGAGAACAAAAGTCACAAAAATTTTAACTTTGGATTAAAAAAAGCATATATTAGAAGTTTTCTTCTTTGCAGAGAATGTGTGACAATAAAAAAGAGAGCAAAGGAGCAGTGCCAAGGTGAAATGGAGTCCTCAGCCCCTTTGCTACCATGTGTCCAGGTAAAAGACTGCTTTGTTTTCAGGGATGAGGTCAACTTCGTTATTTGTTTGCTCTGAGTCAGAGATCAGCTGCAGAAATACTAGCCTGCTTCACAGAAAGGAGTCAAAGGAATACAAAGCAGAAGGGTGACAAAGTGGCATACTGGCTCCTGGACTGAGTTAATGTCACATAGGGCTGCATGGCAGCATGTAGAAAGGAAATGGAAGAACTGCAGGGAGAAGGGAACTTTTCACAGGACTAATGGTCCAGTGCCTCTGAGCTTTTCTTAAAAAATAATAAAATGATGAAAAAAAGATGCAGTAGCAGCTAGTACTGAAAGTTGAAGGATTACTTAATTCCAAAGCTATATCATTAGAAAACAAGCTGAGAGAAGGAGGTAACATCAAGGACTGGAAAAGGAAGAATGGGGAAGGGGGAGAGGGAAGACAGACAATTGTGCCTGACATCTTGCAGCCTGAGAAGAAACAAGAAAATTATTGGCGCTTCCCAGTCAGTCGCCAAGACAACAGCAGATTGAATTTGGAGCTGCCTCTAATAATTTATGACTATTTTCTCTTGGTTGGATTACTGTGTTGCTTTGCCTGCTTATGTTGGATTCATTAGCTTGGCAAAGCTGCAGCCAGAAAGACAAGGTAGAGGGAGAAGAAAAGGGGAATTTGGGGAAGTTCAGATCTACAAAAGTATGATATGAAAATACTAGTGAACTTGAAAAAGCTCATTGCTCTTGTTGTTTTGAACATCTTTTTGGCAATGATTTCTTCCCAGTACTGAGAGAAATACACACAAAGAGAGGTGACAATGAAATCCTTTCTTGCTACACAAGGACCTTCTGGTCCCTGTATCCACTGCTGATCTTAAGCTCCCAAAAAGAAAGTTCAGGAATGTGCTGGGACCTGGTAGAACTCTTGGCCCTGACAACCTGCTACAAGGAGAATCACGGTGTTTGCGTACCTGCAGGGCAGGGTGGCAGGTCCAGAGGCTTGTGGAGGTGGGACATGTTAGTGGAGCTGAAGCGATGGTCCTGCAGAAGTTGTGGCTCAGTAACATGGTACATTTTGAAGGCAGGAATGACAGGGATAATGGGTAGACTGAAAACAGCTGTCTGAAAGGACCAGTTCAAAAAGTAACCCAGCAGTGGCAAAGCAGAGATGGACAAGCATCAGGCAACATGTTGTACTTAGCACTTCAGTTGTCCGGTGGATGGAGAGATAGAGACTGGTGGTGAGGGAGGGTGCCCTTTCACAGCAGGCAAACAACTGAGTGACAAAAAATCCTGTTAATCCACTCCTGCTGTGATACCCACACCTGTTAGGGGCAAAGATGCTAAATTGCACACACAGGCAAATTGCTTACCATATGGTCTAATTTCCTTTGGAACCAGTGTGTAGCAAAATGCAGAAGAAACCATCCAACAGTATGCAAATAACATGCAGTGTTATGGCTGTGGACCTTTTAGGCTTGCTTTTTCAAAAGCCAAAGGTTTTATTGCGAATTGGCTTTCCTGCAGACTTACATTTCTGGGATGCTACAGAGGCATATTAAAACATCCAAGTAACAGTAGTAAGACAGTATTAACAATGACTGGGAAAACTCTTTTGTACCTCTGAATTGGATTCTAACATTCAACTCCTGAGCACCCAAAAAGAATGGGGATTTGTCTGTTCTGCTCCACCTTCATGCCAAAATAACCACACCACCACCCTAGTATTTAAAAAAAAAAAAACAAACACCACTGATTCCTCCATCTCTGCTGCATGCCCAAGTTTTATGGCTTCAGTAAAGTGACAAATTTGAGGAAGGAGCAGTTTGGTATATGTCACGCTTCACACGTTACACTGATTTTGTTACCTCTAACATTTAAAGATATCAAGGTAGAAAAGACACAGTCCCTCTGCATACAAAGGACCAGTTCAATTATGGGGGTGTCTAAACAGTTGAAATTAATGCATAACCTGCACAAATGTATTTGTGTAAATAATTTAGTATTGTAACCTGTTTGGGTTGAAGCATCTGTTTATATGCCTGTATTTTTCTTGACTTGAAGCTTTCCCTTCCAAAGATATTATGGCAGACTTCCCTTCCCCCCCCGCCCCCCTCCCCGAGGCTAGAGTCAGCTTAGAATGCTGCATTAGGATTACAGTAAATAAACTTACAAAAAACATAAACAAGAAAAAGAAATGGCAATTCTGAGCTATTCATCATTTTTCCTTCACTTCTTTCTCCCTACAGCTATCGCTGTAGCCCTTTACGAACCCTGAGTGCTCCTTGCTCTTCTGTGGCAAACACTTTGTGAATTGTTTATTAGCTTGGAAAACTGTTTCTGTCTCTCAGGACAGGTGTCAGTAGAAGATATCTGGGATGAGTACCTGTGAAGAAAGTACCTTTATGTCTTAGGAACTGATAAACTATTCCAAATGATCCAGTGCTATGAACCATGTTGAACTGAAGACCAGCAAATGTTACCTTCCATCTCTTCCAGTGACTTTAGTGTTGTCTTCATTATCATCTTCTGTTCTCCCTTGCCAATTCACTCAGCAGTTTGCCTCCTGTGCTACATACCAGCTGACAGATGTATCCTTTTCATTTCACATACTCTTAAAGCCTTGGGCACTGCTTTCTGGAGATATTTATACAGCTTTGGGACCCAGTTACTGGAAAAGTGGTTTGTACTGAATATTTCTTACATGTTCTACAAGATCCCTCACACTTTTACTTTGCATAGAATAAAACAAAACAAAATAAATGGTGTTGATGCTTTGTATGTATTTTGTATGAAACTTAAACAGTACACCTTGCTGACAGTACACCTCAGTCTGACTGTCTTTCAAAGTTATCCTCCATAACAGCATGAATTACATAAATAACAATTTTTATATATGACACTACCTTCAAAACCTACCTACCACCAAGTTTCTTCATTTCTCACAGGTGAGTGTGGAAATGGGAGAATGTCTTCCTCCTGCTCATTACAAGATGTTTCTGTGTCCTCAACTCAAACACTGGAAGAGGAAGTACATCCGCAGCAAACAATCAGTCATGTGCTAATTCTTCTGAAGTAATTTCTTCTTCTTATTTAATCAGCATGGGATAAAATATGGAACTGATATAAAAATCAGTTTTATTTTGAAAAAATGTGTATTTCTGACACATGTCTATGTGTATTTCACTTTTAGCATACCTTATAGATATGTTAGATATCTATTGAATAACCATCTCCTGGCTCTGCCAGAGGAAAGTGTCAGAATCTGAAGGCTTTTTTGCCAAGTGTTTTACTACTTTTTTCTCATTTAGATGATCTGCTAGAAAAAGTGATAAACGCAGAGTATTTGAAAAATGCCATAGCAGAACCCTGAAGGTAAACCAGCTGGCCTTTACTTCAGTTTCTAGGGCAGCATTTTAATAAACATTAGTCATGGTGATTATGGAACATTTTTATCAAGGATACATCATTTCCAACATTATCACATTTTTGAGTCCCTATTACCATAATAGCTTGCATTATTAGTATAATGTGAGACATTTTAAGAACATGGCTGGAGAATAAGAAGCTCAGGCTGGAGCTGATTGCCAGGGCTTGTCTTGCTTGCCAGGGCCAATTAACATATCTCTTCCATTTTCGCCTTTGTTTGACTTATCAAAATACAAATGTGCTGCAGACTTTCAGAATCAGTTAGGCTTGTTGTTCAGGCTTTAGAAGCACATAGCAACATGAAGCACATTCATGCAGATTAAGTGCTCTTTGGAGTATTAGAAACCACTTAATCTGTATAGATATGCTTCAGGTTGCTCAGTTTTCACACCACCTTGAGAAGGAACTACAGTGGTTCTGAAAAATGTGTGATGCATTACTTAAAAGAAAGTATATAATCCATGATAAGTTTATCTTCCAAGTGACTATTGTCAGAATCCTAGTTTATATTTTTATATTTTGTACTTCATTGCACTGCATTAATGCAAGTGACAAAGAGAATTTCCAATTATATACTCTATTAATTTCAAAATTCTGGTTTTATCACTGTTGATTTAGAAGATAAGCATGAGAGATGTATAAGTACTGAGCAATTTTACTTTACAAATTCATACAGCAGGAAGAATTTACACTTTTAAGCAGAGAAGGTAAACAGTTTTTATTTTCTCACTGAGCTAAATATGTTAGTCCATGCATAAAAAAGACCTTTTTAGTTTCCATCAACTCTAATTTTCATTTACAGTACAGCTGAAAAGAATGAGGTATGAGGCAGGACTAAGAACATCTTTTGGGACGTTAGATACTTTGCTTTTGTGGTTTACAGTGTTATTAAGTATAATAACTCTTCATAGTATAGTTTAATTATTGCCAAAAATAGAAAGCATTGTTGCATTGTGCAGCTTTCCCAGAGGATATCTTACATATCCTGAGATAAATTTAAGCTGTATATTTAATATATGTGCAGCTGTAACAGTGTCATATTCTGAAATCCCTTGGTAGTCAAATGCTTACAGCAGCCATTAATAATTGGATGGTGATATGGACAAGATAGTGTTCGTCCTAAAATGCTGACCCAAAGAAGTAAATAAGACTTTGAGAGACTGGATGGCCTCATGAAGAACTGATTTCAACATATTGAATTCTATTTTTTGTGAAAACACTGGAGTTTTAATATCAGTAAATACCTATTATGGGAAAAAGCCTACACTCTATGATTGATCTCAAAGGATGATTGGCCCCTTGAGTGGACGTGCAACATCCTTTCCAGGTGTGGTAAGTCAGTGCCAGCTGCTGGAGGCAAGTGCCATGTCCTCTACCCTTCCCCAGAGAGATCCTTTTTTTTCTGGGGATGCAACACTGTGAGCGAACACATCAAGGTCCGTCAGTCCTGGCAATTATCCTAGGCAGGCCATAATGTCCACAGTGGTTTATATTCAGGTCCTAAAGGAGGACTTCCCTTGCCACTATGTTCATAACCTCACTGTAGTTGTAATAGTCACTGCCAGGGCTGACATGTTTCCAGAGATGGCAGGAGCAGGGCAACACTTGCTTGCATATTTGACCAGGCTGAATACTACTTTGAAAGCCGTTTAGTAACACAAATAGGACTTGCAAAGGGCAGAATGAGGCCTGTTTGCTGGATAGAGAGTTGAATTTTAGCCTTCCTTTTCTCCTTTCACATAAAATAACCAAGGACGTGACTTTAGCTGTGAAAGAAACCGTTGTTATTGTCCCTGTAACAAAGTTCTTTGTTTTACAGAGATTTACAAATTAATTTTTTTTTTTTGGTGAGAATTCCAAATGTTCTCTTTTGTAAAAATAAATGTAAAGAAATTGAAAAGAAGCTTTGGAAGAGATATTTTGCCGTGATAGTAGTATGCAACTACAGTAAACTAAATTGGGTGAATAAGGCTTCTCAGATAAATTCAAAATGGATTTAAAAAATTCAATTAATTAATTAAAGAGATTTTTTAAAAAGTGTTAGGTAATTAAGAAAAATTTCCAAATTTTCATCCAATTTAAGGTGCAGGTTGCATTGTTTATGAACCACACAAAAAATGCCAATATTTTTTTCACTATAGGCTTGGAATGAGTTCCCTGAGTTATATCCAGTGCAAACATTGAAATGTTATATGACCTCTATTGCACAGAGGTCCTTTGCCAGAAGCTCATTGCAGTAATGGGCTTTAATATTTTTTGCATTGGATTTTACTCTACTGTTGGCTTTATCATTCTTGATCTCTGCAAATGTGCTTTATTGTCTGGATCATTTAATTTTGTTAGGCATACGTGCTTCATTTTTTAATGATAAAATGTTAGCGTGCTCTTCAATAATAACTGTTTTTCCTTTCAGAGCAACTGATGCATAAAGTCTAATCTTTTGTAGTTGAAGGAAGATGTTCTTTAAGAATTGATTTACGGTCTGCCTTTGTCTTACTAATTTTTAATTACATGCAGTCAGACCTGATTAATCTGAATTAGCATGCAAAGCCCCTTTTTAGAACTAAACAAAATCAGATTAACAAGTAAAGGATACATACAAGGATGTGTTCTAAGGTTGGTTAAAAGTTAAATCCTTCTTATTCTTAAACATACAGACATTTCTGTCTGAATATTTTATGTCTTCTGATTTGTTACATAGTTTTACTGTGTTACAGAGCTTTAATTCCTTTCTACTTTTGAGCGAAGCATCTAGGCGTCATAATAATATTATGCAATAAAATACCTTTGTCTGGTTTTATAACTGAAATGGGACTCAACAAGATAAGTTCAGCCTTATGAATGCAAGTGTTTTTAAAGAGGTGAAGAAGATGTTGCAATTTCAGAAAATACTTTGCTTTTTAAAAAGTGTCTAATGCAACTTAATGGAACTAAGAGCAGCTGCACTGAGGGTGAAGACCTCACCTTCCCTCCAAGATCTACTCCCCTCCTGCTCCTGGCCACCCACTAATTTTTTACTGGCTGCAGTGATTGTTGGAGCACAACACAGCACCTCAACTACATAAAATGGCACAACATAACCTAGGAAAAAAGTCAATATGGACTTTTTCTGTTGGTAAAGCAAACTGACGGAGTTGACCTAGGGGTCAGCCAAGCACTGAAGTTGATGAGATGAAGTGGAGAGGGTAAATATCTAGTGAAGGGGCAGGAAGGGCAGTTGAAGGAAGAAAATAAAAGAGAGGGCAAAATCTCTTTGTTTCAGACACTGTGGATCATTTGTCAGTTTAGTCATAGTGGGGGACTGTGCTCCAAGGAGGCCAAAGTCAAGTCTGTAGCTCAGCTGTGCTTGAACACCCTGTTTACTTCACAGGAGCAGTCTCAGTAAAGTCAGCTGGATTTAAGTATATGCTTTGAGCAGAGGTAGATTTGACTATGGGCATACAATTAAAATGTCTTCTGACTGTGCTCCACACACATGCCCCTGCCTTGATGGGAGCATGCAACTGTCCTGGTGTTTGGCTAATATGAGCTCTTCTCTGGGCAGAGGCCACAGGTATGCAGAAACATCCTTGGAGACAATTGCCTTTTTAAAGTGATTGCAGCCTATTATACTACTACTACACAATTATATCTAGTTGTAAGAGCTACACAGTGTAGTAACTCTGCATCTCATCTCTATGTCTCATCTGTGTTTCTAAAACAAAACATGGCTTGTTGCACTGTTAGCATTATGATGGAAAAAATAATTAAAAAGCTTTTCAAACGCAATGGGAAAGATTACTCTAGCAGGATGTTGAGTTTTTTAACTTGAAATTATAAATACACATGTAGTAGATGACAAAAAAGGCTTTGTATTTGACTAACCCATGCCCTATTTATACTACATTTTGCTGTGATGTATTTCCGTATTGTGTATAATAAAACAGAAATGACTCAAATTCATCAAGAAGGGATTAATTGGCATAAAATAGGGGATCTGGCTACTGTACTGGCAACCTGCCAAAATGAAAGATGAAAAAAGCTTGTGGGGAAGGGGACATAAAAATACATGTGAGTGCAAAAAGCCAGCAACTATAGGAATAAGTTTATGTGCAAGCTAAGTGCAGCTATGTGACCTGGTTTATATCAAACAACAGTAGTGACATTATGAGATTCCCAACATGGAATTATTTCTATGAGTCATTCATATATTTAATTTTATTTAGGCTTAAACAGAATTGCTTGAGCAGACAAGTGGAGTTTTGATATGGCTGTTTGGAAGCTGTAGGAACCCAGACGAGCAGAAACTGCTAGCATGCTGATCACATCTCTTCAAGCTGAGAGGCCAAACACTGCAAATTCTTAGCTCTCTGATTAGACACTTTTCTTAGCTGGGGCCTAAGTCAGAAAAACTCATTACTATTTTCTTCTTTTCTTTTTACTTTTTTATTCCTTTTTCTTAAGACTATATTCGCCATTCATTTCTTGTACTGCTGTAGATTTTCAACAATGATCACATTATTGGTGAAACCCAGACCCTCTTTCCCATCCCCCATCAAAAATGAACAAACAGAAAGTCTGTACAGTTTCTTAAAAATCTGCTGCTGCACTTATGAACTTTAGCTGCCAGGCACTTGGATGCAATGTTTTTCAGGAGGGAATACAAATCTGTCCATTTCAGTGCTGTTCCACTTACCCTTAATTCTCTTCCTTCATTCTGGATAAATAAAAAGATTAATTCCCACACATTCTTGAAGCTCTGTTTGGCTTTAAATTAGATCAAGTTGTGAGTTTTGCTCATTACAGCTCTTCTTCCCTGCTGGCAGAAAGGCTCTTGTATTTGTCACTTGTATTCTTCCTGTCCTGTCCTTACAATTCAATTGCAAATTCCACATGACCATCATTCAACCAAAGTACAGACTATCGGGTCTTTTTAACATGTTTCTGTCCACAAAAAGTGTACAAATAAATGCACATTACTTCTAGACAAACCCTTATACTGCTAATAAATTTTTAGATGCATAGAAAATAATGCAGTTGAAAATACAGTGGAGCAAAAATTTTAAATGGCTTCTTATCTCATTAGAATGGCATTTCAGCATTTCCGTGTGCCAGAGTGTTGCTTCAGTTTTGTGGGTCCTCCTCTTCAAGCTGAGTTACTGTCTCTCTCTATGCAGGCACATTCTGCAGCAGCAGTTCCCACCATGTTTTTAATACATATGTATATAGATCTCAGACGCATAAAAAGCTATACATAGGATGAATCATCTGTTTCATAAACTCGACTATGCTTTTGTCAGAACCTATAAAAGCAATGTGACAGGCAGGCCTCGGCAGAGTGTCTATCCACCAGCTGTTGCGAAGACAATCAACCACCTTCAATCTTCATCACCTTGGCTGGAAACTTGCCCTTGGTAGCCTGGGGGAATACAGACAAGCAGGAAGCCAAAGGTTTGAGAGATCTGATTTTTCAATAGCCAGGAATATATGTGTCATAGCAGAGGTTTTTGAAAATACCTTGTCAGTCTCACCTTCCTGTTTATACTGAAGGAGCTCCAGGCTGAGCAATTTTGTTGATTACAGCACCAGTGAGACTGACCAATATGATCCCATCTAGAAGCATCTCTGCTTCATAAACGCTGCAACTTTTTTAATAGCTTGCTGAACGTTTATGCAGACTCCTGAGGTACGCTATGCTCCCATACATGACCACATGCAGGGGAAGTCTCTTTCCTGCTTGTCATTCTAGATGGCCACAGACAAACATCACCAAAAATATTCTTCAACAGCTGAATATGTTCGTATTAGTGAAGTCAAGTTGACATTACTAATGTTGGTTTTGTTGTTTTTTTTTTTGCAAAGCCAAGTGACAAAGTGGAGTGGCAGATGATGGCAGTAGTTCTAGCTTTCTTTCATCAGAAAAAAACCCCAACAGCCTTCAGGGGATTGCCCTAATGCATGTTTTTTTTAGAAAGGTGCTAAAATACCAGGACTGGTCAACACAAAGTGGCCAAACTACACAACAAATTGGCTCACAAAACTAAGCAATTAATCCTGTGAACAAGAAGCCAAGGAAATTATCTTAGCACTTTTCCATGTCTTTTATCTCCCTGTAAAAGCACTAAGATGACTTGAGTGGACAGTGTGGACACAGGGATTTTGGTTATCCCTAGATCAGTCAGACCATATTAATTTTATCATCCTCCAAAAGTGTAGGAACAATAAAAATGTAATCCCACAAACACCTTTGGGAATTCATACAAAGACTTTTTTAAAATTACAAAAAAGTAAAAATAATGTTGAGTTCATGTTCCAGAAAGTAAGATTTTTGTCTACTATGAAATTACATGAAATTTTTTGTGATTTTGTGTGATAAAGTTTATGATTATGTGCTTCTTAATAAATCCTTTGATATTTGCACAGCTGAGCTGAATTCCATGGAAGAAATTTGGATTTATGTGAAATTAGTAGGTTTTTATACTGAAAAACATTTATGAATGAGAACCAGAAACTGTACATATCTTGCTATTTTTCTTGAACTATCAAGTTCATTAAAGAAATTTAAAAACAGTTTAATACATGCTTGACCTCAAACCCTTATTTGGGCTTGACTTTAATGATACGTAATTTCTCATTTGATTTAGAGGACAGGTTGAAGCCTCTTCAAAAGTGGAGATAAATTTTCATAATGCAGATTTGTCTGAAATTCAGATAAGACACAGACAGGTGAAATGTTACATCACGTTGATGTATGGTTTTTTCTTCAGAATTTTCAGCTGTCAGAGACATGGAAAAATTCAGAAAGGAATAATTTTCTTTTCCTAAATTTCAGTAACCTCAATTCTGCCTGAATAGGAGACACAAAAGCTGTCTGAAAGAGAAGAAATAATTTAAATTAAGATGGAATAGTAATAAACCTTTGGCTAGTACAAAGGCATTTCTTAAAGTGAAATTTTCTATTTAATTATAACACTTGTAAAGGCAGAGAGGGTATAAGGGGCAACTGTCTGGTGAGATCTACTCAGCCATGTTTCTGTTTTCCGAGTTCAGCACTGGAAGTCCCCTTGCATCTACTGAAAAACAGCTTGAACAAAACACTAATGAATATACATAGATGATACAACAAATCCTGTGCTGGCAGAGGAACAGATTTTATGACCTAATAGGTCTTTTCTCTCTCCAAAGGCTATAATTCTCTGAAAAATGAATCCCTGTCCATGGAAATGTGAGTATCTACTGCACAGAACAATACTATTTTACAGAGTTGGTTAAACTATGTGGAACTCACCTGCACTTTGATAAAGGTAAAAAATAAAGAGATAACCAAGCTGTTAACAATAAAGGCCCCAGAAGCATAAATGACTTTCTTTTTAAACTACATTAAATGATTACCCCATTTCTAGGCAACCCAGCCTGCTGCCTGAATAGTTTTGTGTTTTCCATAATCCCACTAAAGTCTTACACTGCCTAGCAGAATTTAATTTCTTCAGTTTCCTATTCGTATCCCTGTACTTTCTCAAATTAACCATTATTCTAGTGATGTTGAATTATACAGAAGCTTTTGACTACAGTGCTACCAAACACAAGGAACCTTCAATATAACTGAGGTTTCTACAGGAATCAAACCATCCTCATCTGCTTCTTCATGCAGAATTACAGAAACCATGTGATGTGGCACACGTTCCTCACGACTTTGGCAATCCAAAACATTGTTTAAACAAGAAGGTACTTTGGCACTGCATATAATTCCCAGAAACACAAAGAAGAGAATTTCAGAGCAGTATGACTCAACAAACAGCCTTAAAAGAAAGATTGCTTTCACTTCCCACTGGAATCAGTAACAAAATAAATTCCCTTTTTTTTTTTTTTGACCATCATCAAAATTCGTTCTTTCCAAAGGGAGCCAAACTCAACTTCTGTTCATTAGATACGGCTTTCCTTTGTGCTTTAGGCTAGACCATGCAATTAATTTTTACCAAGGTCTGTTGAGTGATTTTACTGAAGCTCGCTAATTTTTACCAAAGTCCTCTGGATAATTTTATTCAGGATCTGCTCAGCAGGAAGCTGTTCTGGCTTCTGCTCTGATGGCCTAGCCAAATGCTGGATGCTGTCCTCATATCTGGAACAGCAGCAGTGCACTGCAAGGGCTTTTGAAGACAGCAGAGCATGTTACGGATACAGTGTCAGGAATGTTCCTGCAATCTGGGTGAGGTCTGTTCAAAAATGCTTTTATTCCTAATCCATCTGGAATCTCTTGTTTGAGCTGATGCAGTGTGCATTTTATTAATCTGATTTTTTCTTATCCCATATTGGTGTCATTCCATGAACTTTCAGAATTATTTTTATTTATGGTATTGTTAAGGAGGGAAGAAACAGGTCCTTTACTCAGGAGTTTTTTTGAAACTTAGCCTCACTATCTTTTAATTTATGACAGTTTATCTGACAACCTTTTTTTGATGGGATGATTGTAATACTTGTGAATGCATTTTGTTCTCCTTTTCCATAACAGGTTAAACTGTAGATATTTCAGTGGCTTGACTTAATGAGGTCTTTCCCAACCTAGTAAGTACAGTTTGCTAATTCCTAGGTATGAAATGAAGTGAACACAGAAAATAGGAGGGTTTTTTTCTTCCTTTTCACATGAATAACATTTTAATAAAGTTGTTGAAGAGTTGTATATATCTGTGGAGATAAAGGCAACTCAATCATATATCTAAAAGACCTTCTGAAATCCACAGGAGCTGGAGGTACTTCAGGGAGAGAAGATCAATCCTTTCTAAAGTGTGAAAACTTCAAAAAAGATTTCAATTGTCCAGAACATCTACTTTCACCTCAAACCACTGCTTCACATAATGTGTATATTTTCTATGTGCTCCCTTGAATGACCTGAGGAATCAGCTGATGAAGGCTTTGCTGCTGAAAGCACACAGTCCTTTTTGAATATCAGAATAAATTGTTTCAAAAGCCCCACTACGTTACTTAGGAGATATTATACTCCTACTACTATGGATATCAGAAATCTCTGTATGGGAAGGTTTTCTTCTTGCCCCCTGGCCTCAAATTGAGAGATCTGGAGACACACCATCTATAATGCTGCCGTTTCCTTTGAGAACGCACGTAGGATCACTCTTGAGGAGAAAAGACAACGCAGAAAGAACCGTGTCTTGCAGAATATATCACCTAAGGCGTCTTTCTGTTGTGCCTTTTGCAATCAGACATGTCTATCTCGTATTTGCCTTATTAGCCACCAGTGTACCTGTAACAAATGTGGATAGAGCCTTCCCAAATCTTCATTCGTGAAGCCCAGCCATGATGATGATGATGGGAAGGTTTTCTTCTTGCCCCCTTGATATTTTACAGATTCTGAAATCAGTGTTGTCCTCCACCAGTAATAAGGAGCACAGAAGAGGTAGAGACTTCTGTCATTTACACACCAGCTGAATCCACAAAGCCAGTTAAACACTTATCTCCCATTGATTTTTATGGAGCACTGGTTCCCAAAGTCTTTTGTGGATCTAGCAAGTCGTATATTCTTCTCTTTATTGATATGAAAGAAATTTTATGGCCAAATTCCTTCAAAATCCAAGAATAGTCTTGTCACTCTAATGCATGCTTTTTGATCAGTATTTGAAAACTTGTCAGTGTATTTTACTGCAGTGCTCAGAAACTTAATTACATGCTTTATAAAGTATAATCAATATTAGTAGACTAAGGTATAGAACAATCTAGATCTCTTAATTTGCCTGTTTTCCATATTGTTACATTTTTCAGTACGGTTGGAAACTAGCAATTAAATACTATCATGACTTAGAGAGGGAATTAGGAATAGCCTGGGCTGGGTTTTCCAGCTCCTCTTGTGCTTCCCTAGAAATATAAACCAACCTTAAATGGCATTTGTCTGACCCATCTTCTTTCTATATCTGGGGCAGTGCAGAACAGCCAGAGCATGCTGACCACTTTGGGTCATTAATTTTAACTAGACATTGGGTCTGGGGTTGTTTAATACCTCTGGACTGAAGCTTTTTTCTCTGCCTCTTCAGAAGTGTGATGAATGCAGTTAGCAGTGCCATGTCTAGAGCACCAGTCTCCTCACTTACACTTCCCATATCCACATTGAAACAGCAATGAATGCAGCTGTCCAAGAATCAAAAAATTCATCCCATCACCGCTTTATCTCCTTGCTGTACTTTATGGCCAGTTTTGTTTCTCCGTTTTTAGGAGGGGATTTCCACAGGGGAAATCATAACCTGGGGGCAATGGTGGTGGAGCAAGTCTGCTCTGCTCTGCCAACTTGCAGTAGTCCCATGGGGCAGTTACCACACCTATGAATCACTGTAGGAAGTTGCTGCATTAGCCTCACTCTTACTATAAAAGAACAGTGCATGAAAGAACTTGCATGGAAATCCTCATCTGCTGTTACAAGGCTTTTTTAAGTATTGTGCAATGTCAAGAATCAATCTGGCCCTAGTATACCTTAGCTTCATAATTAAGATCAATGGGGCAACCCTAACATAAAAATGAGGAAGGAATAACACTATTAATCCAAAAAAGCACTACATTTAATGACATATTACCTAAAATATATTGTCTACTGGTTTCAAAGTTAACACAAAAATACAGCGTGCAGGTGGCTCAGTCTGTGAAATAAGGGTTATGTCTAAAGGTTCTCCTGATTGTTACTGGAACACCATCAAACTCTCTTCTACCCATAAATATCTGACTTTGGAATGTTCCAGAGCAGGGCCAGCTATAAAAAATGCTGTCTTTTATTAACAAACTCAGTGCACTATCCAAACAAGATTATGGAACTCTAGGAGTTCACCATGAATACACAATCATATGATCTAAACAATTCTATGATTTTATGATTTCAACAGAAATAGTATACGTTCTAATATTAAGAAGGCACCATGGGATTTAGGAACCTATCCTTCTTAAAAGAAATCAGATTTCAAATATATTAGACTTAGGGTAAACTAAAGTCAGTTTGTCTCACTAATCATTAATCTGCATTACTGAGATATAAGCCAAACTCATAGATTTGTCAGTCCAAGGAAAATCTTGAGTTATTAAAAATATAACGCAAAAAAACCAAAACAAAAAATTAAATCAAACCACTTTTGCCAGTATTGGACACTCAAGGAATGCCATAAGGATGTATGATCTCTGACCCTGCACCAGGCCTAGCCATTTCAAAATCATACAAATATGTGATTACTCAAATCCTCCCTTGTGACTAAAATGTCACATTTACTTTTCAAAATGGATCTTTTGTGTTCCTTCCCCATTAGCTGAAAATTATCAGAAGTGCCAACCAGCCCACAGAGAGGATAAGGAAAAACTCTTAACACTTCCAGGTTCAAGTGCCTGTAAGATAACAGCAGTCCTCACCAGCCTCACCAGCCTCCCAGAGAGCCCATGGGAGACATCCCCATCAGTCAATAGAGCACTGTCTGTCAGCGCCATTCTTCCCAACCTCACCCTTCCTTCATGGGAGCTAATGAGGGAGATCATTGCAGAGAGGGAGAGATGCTATGCCCAGAGGCAACTGTTTTGAATAATGTCCATTTACATTGGTATTCTAATCTTGCTTTCCTTTAAAGCTAAAAATGTAGGGACTTACAGCAATTAACTGTCTTTATGCATCCTTCTGAGGATGAGAAGAAGTTGAGCCTATAGGGTTTTTCTTTATGGGTACTCTTCAGGGAAAGAAAAGGGGAAAATTGATGACTACAGAAACTAGCATAAAATTAAACCTTGTGAAACACACAGTCTTACACTTATTTATGCTCATTTAAATGTTCTATTAGCAGACCACCGCTTTTCCAAGTGTCTCTGCATAGGCCAGGTCTCACATTGCTACCTCCTTAACACTTCTAGAAAAAGTAAGACAGCAAAGAGATTTAAAGTTCATCTGTAACTGATTTCTGTGAGTAGCAGTGTGCTGCATGTTTATCAGTGTGCCTTCCAGTGTTGGAACTAGAAAAATAGGTGTTTTCCTTTTACCACTTGCCCCCTATTAGCAGAGGAGCACACAGTTGTCAGGTCCTCTGAACTGTTTCAACAGCTACAGGCTGAAAATTGCACAGAAAAGGAAAACACAATCCAAACAAAATTGACAACTGTGAAGCAACACAAATCTACCTGTTCACTTTGGAGCCCCTGCACCTTGTTACTTTTCTATGGTGATAGGCCATCAGGAAGAATGAAGAAGACAACTGGAAGAACACTTAAAAATGCACAGGAAAGAAAAGTAAACAACCTAGCAGCAGAGAAAGTAGCTTAGTAAGCAGTTACATCTTGAAGGGACTCTCTGTGCATACCAGACAGCTTTGCTTAGTGTTTGTACAAACTTGCATTGCCTTCTTGAGCAATAGTCCCATTTCTCTCTTTAGATGTTTGCAACTCTGTTGTCCTTATATACCCTAGCTTATCAGTTTTGCCTAGTTTTCTTAGGAAAAAACTAAAATAAAAATTTAAAGCAAAGAAAGAAGAGGAGAACATCTATCAGTACATAAAATGCTTCAGGGAGGTTTTCATCTGGAAAAATATTAAAGAATGAAAGGGAATGTATAAGTGAGTTTCTGTGAACAACAATAAAATGTAGTAATACAAAATACGTGTAAAATAGGACTGAGCACATAGGTTGCTCCTGCAGAACACAAATGTCTGGCCTGACATGCCCAAGGATGTCTGTATTCTTTGCTTTCTCAGCGCACTGTGGGCAGCATTCTCTAACAGTTACCCTAATAAATGGTTTGAGGAAAACACCCCCGTATTTTCCATTGATATGCAAAATGCTTCCTTAGAGAAAATAAAAAAAAACAAGTATGAATAAATTTAGGCTCTTAAATTGTGACATTCCCTACAAATGAAAATCTCGGCCAAGAGTCAGCTAAATGCAACAAATATGTCTGCTGAAAAAAACAGCCCAATCAAAACCTAAGAACTCTGAAATAAAAGGTATGATACGGAAAACAGTTACATAAATTATTCTTACTGTTATTTCATTGTATAACTGGCTCCATAAGGGACCCATCAACATCAGAGCTGAACACCTTCACTGTACCAATCCATTAATGGCTTCTCAAAATATCCCTCCACGTTGGTTCCACAAATGAAGTTTGAGGCTATAAGGGAACATAAGGAGGCCTATTTCCCCTCTGTATTGCTTGTCTGCATCAACAATCCTTTCAAAGTATGAGCAAGGAGAGAAAAAAAAGAAAGAGCAGACTATGTCTAAAACCTCTAAACCTTATCTGTCAAAGGTGAGAAACAGGTCATGAGGCAACAGTGTCCAGGGTAGAAAAGATAGCCTTGCTGTGATTACTTTCTTTACTGAGATAAAAAGGATCAGTCTGGGGCACTTGAGCCTCTTCATTGCTCTGGGCAAGCAACTTTCTCAGCAGTTATGTTAAGTTACAGGGTTAAGCCAGCTCTAGTCCTCTTGGCCACGGTTTTCTGCCTGTGGCAAAGCTGCAAGCAAGCTTGTGTTTATCTGCTTTGAACTTGGTAGCCTACACTTGAGGTTTCATTGGAACTGAAGGCTAGCTGTAGTTGTTGCTGATGTGGCCTTTCATTCCCTCTGTCTGTGGACCTTCTTTTGTGGAGGGATTTGGGCAGGACAACTCTCACTTGGCAGTAGCTGCTGCCAATCCATCCTGTGCATTTGACACACCTTCTGCTCCAATGAAAGGGCCGTATTGCAGAACAATAACATTTCCTTCTGTGGTACCAGCTTCAGTTTGCTAAATCCTTGCTTTCCTGTGCTGTGGAGTTGGGAGCCCTTCTGTGGGGTATGGATGGGCTTGTGGGGTTTGGTCTCTGGTTTCTTGGTGACCAAGTGTCTGCTACAGAGCAGCCAGTGTGGAGGACTGGACTCAGTAATGCCAGTGTACTCCTTCATGCTACCCTTGAAGAAATGTGGAAAATCATAACCTTTACATATCAAGAATTAATCTTACTCCTATCAAGGTTAATGGCAAATCTACAGTTTATTTAAGTGGAAACAAGATCAGGTCCCGAGTGGCTGAAGTTAGAGTTTGGAGCAGGAAAAGACATTGAAAATGAAAAAGGTGCTTGTGGTTAAATGGATATTTTTCCATTGTTGTGTTGACTGAAACAGCCCTGCAGTCACTTGTTCTTGCCCTATTTGTTATACTGACCCCAGCATTTGTACCCAGAGCTAAATAACTTTTCTGAGTGGAAAACAAGCAGGTTTGGGAGGGGGTGGTTGTGTTAATTTTCATGAGATCCGTCATGTAGTCCATTCTGTGCTGCCACTTACGCTTTACAGACACAACAGAGGGTGACAGGTAGCAGGGATAAGTGGCCAGGCAAGTTGGAAGTTGCTTAAACTACTTTTAACACCATCTCACTTTCCTTATTTTCTACTCTTTCCTGTTCCCATTTCCAGACATGAAACATAAAAAGGAAATGATATTTCATGTCTTCTCATCATTATTATTGCTGGCTGCTCAACTCTGTCATCTTCTGTCTTTCAGAGGCAGTGGCTGGCTGGTAGTGTCAGGGGCAAATTCACGTAGGTGAGGTGGCAAAACTCTTACCCAGCTGGAAGTCAGGAAGGTGTCTAACACCCTCATGAGCATTCAGACTTTGTGTGCACTGGATACTGGTGTGGATTAATAAGGCACTGCTTATCAGCTAAAGTACAATAGCTAAAAACGTGCATGTCCTCAGGCAAATACAGAGTGAGCTGGCTTACTTAAGTCTCTCTTCTAGAAAGCTGAACTAGGGCAAATTGCCTCAAATTTCCTGGGGCAGACTAGTGTGCTGATGTATGGTGACCTGACTACATCTGAGTCCTTAGTCCAACAGGAAGCACATGAATATTTTAAAGGATCTACTCCTAAATATTAAGGCATTACTCTATATGTCATCAAGTCACTATAGTATGATATTCCCTTCTGGGAAATAACAAATTGTAACTTACCCTTCCTTACAGTTTGTTTGCCTTCCAGTTTTGCTACTTTTGCCCAGAAACATTCTTGTTTCTTAACCTTCCTTTAAAAGTACCATTAATGTTATGGGCCTGTTGCCAGCCCCCGTTGCTGTTGTTGATCCCTCCTCCCAGCTCCTCTGACTCAGCGTTTTGTGAAACCACACTTGGCAGGAAACACACTTTTAGAGGAACCAACTGTAATTTAGACAAAAAAGACCATTAGCTGCACTCAGCAGCAATGGCAAGGCTGTTTTTCTGCTGTTGTGTTAAAGCAGACTGAGGGCAGGAAGAAATACATTATTTATGTTCACTATGTTTTGGATAGATGGCTCTTCAAAACTTACCCTGCTTCTTTTGCAGTATTTTATTCAAATAGATGACAGGATCTGATGAGAGATCCTGCTCTGTGGCATTAAGCAGTTAACATTTAACAAGGAACAACCCACAAACCCACAGCTGTTTCTGTGGGCATTTCAAAGGAATGTGGAGTTTTCTGAAATGGAAAGACTATAGCATGTGACAACCAACATCAGCATGGTCTTTGAATCTTATTCCTGCTCCCAGTACACTGGATTCCCTACAGAATTGTCTGCTTTTCTCATTAGTACAGAATTACTGTTTTCTCCATGGCCAACCAGCCACATACTCTATTTGGATCTCCTCTTTCGGATGTCAAACAGAGGAGAAGAGCAGAGGTAGTTATGGGTGATGTATTTACTTCTAGTTGGCAGGGGGGGAGGTGGGGGGATTTCTATTAAAAGAGCAGAACTCCTTGCTGATACAGTCAAGGTCTCTTGAGATTGTCAAAGTAGATACTTTTGAAAAATATGTGGCTTCTGACAGGACAAACAACAGTTTTCTGTGGGAACAGGGCAGTCAAAAAGTCTATTAAGCCTTTATTTTAGGTAGAATGTTCAGCACTGAGGACAGGTCAAGGATAATGAGCTGTGATTGTAAAAGTCATGTACAAGAGAAAGATGTAGCAATGTGTCATTTCAATCAAGAGAGTGTGAGTGGGAAAGGTATTTGTCTTCTACCTTCTCAGGGAGAAATCTGTTTCCTCCTGCAGCACCGGCATCGGCCCGCAGACAACATTGGTCTGAACTGGCAGGTTCTGCTTTCTGGGCCTCTGGAGAAGGGTAAGAGCCCACTGTAGCTTTTGGTCTGTTGCAAAGCCTGGCTGCAAGACAGCTCACTGGGCATTGCAATGCAGTGAAATAAAAGCCATCAACAATTAAACAGAATATTCATGACAGTGATTGAAGATGGCTTCATTTCTTGCTGCCTTTGTTTAAAGAATGTCCTTTCCATATACTCATAATGTACATGACAAATGCCTACATAGCTGTGGGAAAAATACATAATGCTCTCTGTCTCCGATCCAAGGTTGATTACCAAAATGACTACAGCAGTGTCGTTTAAGGTTATTCCCAACAAGGACTTGATAACTTCTTTGTTATTGACGTTTATTTGGGCAATTATGCCAAAATAAGTTATGTATCCAAAGAGAAAAACTTTTTAATGTCATGCATATATGCATATGTAAACATATCTAAGTATTTTAAATGTCTGTCTGACAAAGAACTGAGTATGGAAGTAAGCATGAGGAAATGTAAATGAACAAACATTTGTTTTTTCATAAACAATATATTCTCTCTCATTTGAAAATTTGAACCTAGCCACTAAATAAGTTCTGAGAAAGATTAGTCATTTGGGTTTTTTTGATTATTCTGTTTTTTATGGGAAGGAAGGAAGCACTAGCAGGTGTGATCTGGTAGCACAAGTGAAAAACAAACAAACAAACAAAAGCAAACAAAAAAAGCTCAACCAAAAAAACCTCTAATGTAACA
The DNA here is from genome assembly GCF_001715985.3 of Manacus vitellinus. Lineage (NCBI taxonomy): Eukaryota > Metazoa > Chordata > Aves > Passeriformes > Pipridae > Manacus > Manacus vitellinus. The sequence continues at coordinate 44,584,860 of NW_021939396.1, read as the reverse complement.
AGTTGGAACACCTTGATCTCAGTGGAAAAGATATGCTCATTTGTTGAAGTATCTCCCATGACTGTTCCTCAAAGGACTTTTTAATCAATTAATTTGAATAGAAATTTGTAAAAAATTACTGACAATCTGAGAATTCAGCTATTTCAAACAGCTTTTCAGGGCTGCTAGGCTGTTTGAGTTATATACTCTCTTTTATAAGTAAAATCCCAGTTATTTTAAAACAGAGCAGAACTAAAAGCACTACAGACAATCAACAGATCTGATTATAAATTTAATGGCCTGATTCACCCCCGCTCTCCTTCAATTTTGGAGCAGTATGAATCCAGTGCTTTTTATCTCCTCACTGCAGACACAATCTGGACTAGCACAGCAAGGAACAACTTTCTGGGAGCTTAAGCTTGTTCCACTTTATTTGTTTTTTCTGGTTTTTTTTTTTGAGAGCAGCTGTCTTTGAGATTTGTGATCTTTTCTAAAAGCATGACCATAGTGATCATAAGGGCTTCGTGAATTTATTAACTCTACTTGATTAAATCCTCCTTTGACTCCATTTTGAAAGTATTAGTTCCGGAACACAGATTTAGATCTCTTCTACCGTGTATTTACCAGATGTAGGATGAATTTATAAGCATTTTTACTGCTTTGGACTCAAACCAGTAATATCAAAATACGTAGTGTAAATCACTAAACTCAGAAGTTAAAACATCATTAAGATTTCTTTTTCCAGGTCCTGAACTCTAAAATGGATTATACAATTGTACCCAGCTTCCCTTGCTGTCCAGGAATAAATGTCTTGACAGTTAAGTGATATTTTGGGGGAGCCAAAAGTGGTTATGTGTTAACCGTGAACAATGTTTTCCTGACCAAAAATCTTCTGAGAAAGGAGATTGTATTTCAGTCATAGCATCAGATATTTCAGGAAAAGAGATGAAGCTTATTAGATCTCCAATGTAATGACATGTAAAAGCTGAACATTTTGCTCAGAACAAACTCAACCTGAACTGAACCTGTAAGCTGTGGAAATTGTGATTTCTTCACATCTGCTTAACCATCAGCAATGATTTATTGTGTTTAAATATGACCAAAACTCTTCTCTCCTTTTCTTTTTCCCTCTTTTCCCTTTCAGCTTTTTCTTTTGCACAGAAATCATTATGTTAATCCTTGATAATCCAAGGAAAAAAAAAGAGGCAGTAGTTCAAGTCCTTTTGTATGTGTTTAAAAAAATAAGATACAATTTCACCATTAAAACTCTTAGTTTTCTATCCAAATTCTAACAAATATTATATGATGTATAAACTCATAAATGTTCACAGCACACAAATGGGTTGCCTCTGGAAATTACATAGCTTGAGTGCATCATGATTAGATGCAAAGAAAAGGGAAGAATTTGTTATGACATTTCAAAGCTTCTTATAGCACAGTACCTTCACCTACACTTGCTTGCCTGCTACCACATGGTCATGGATTGTTATTTTAACTGCTTATAAAGGCAGTGCATGAGGATGTGCATGATTAGCTAATGTCAGATGATACCCTAAATGACACCGTGTAGTGATTAAGACACTTGGATTTTTCTAAACGTGTATTTAAATGTTCTTTAGAGGTGGTAAAATGACAGCTCTGGAGGCTGAAGTCTCCTCTTTACCCAATAGTGGACAGATCATCCTGTCTTTGCTTCATTCAAGCTATTTTGCATCTGTTTCCTATAGTTGCCATTCAGATTCCAATCACAAAAAGTTTGCCAAACACTTTAAAAATTAGATTAAAAGTGGAAGACCACTGATATCTTACCCATTTTCAGTAGCTTTTACTTGAATACATGGGCTAGTAATCTAGAGACAGAGACTAATTTTCTGACAATCAACTATATCTTTTAAATTAACTTCATTGTTTATCTGTTTTCTAGCTGAAAATGTACCTTACAACATGCAAAGCCTTGCAGACCGATTTTGGTGCGAAAGTGTATTTGAGAAGAGACTGGAAACAATTTCCAGAAGTGAAGAAGCTGATTTACACTTAAACAGATTCTTTTTTTTTCAGAAAGGAAGTTTACCTAGGGTAAACTGTGTGAGAATGTCTTTGAAAGGATGTTAATTGTACCTTGGTTCAAAGAACTCATTGCAATTCTTGTAATGCAATTATGCTAAGTTAGAGGAAGTTAAAGGATTGTGTATTGTCAAAAAACCACAGTTAGAATCCCACTTGAAGTCAGGTGTCAGAAGAGCTATTGATGATAACATTGACACCTGCCTCTGATAACTTCAAAGCCTGTGCTCTCTGTATGAACCTAAGTTCACTGAGCTCAGCTTGCAAAAGGACAAACTCAGATGGAGACACTGGTCCAGACCTCCAAGAAGTGCAAATGGAGCTATGCCACTTAACAACAGCACATCAAAACTTAGCTCACCACCTTTTAACGTAGAGGATACAATGGCTGTGCTCTACCAAATGAAAACCAACATCTGTAGACCTATAGCTGTTCATCACAGACAGAAAGGGATCTCTGTGACTGTCTGCTTTCCATGCTGGAGGAAAAAAATGAAATTGCTCTGTGTGAGTTTCTGAGGAAAGACTGAATGTAAAAGACAACTTCCATGTTGGTTTCTGAAAGCACTGAGGTTCTAAGGTTTCTGAAGTCTTCTGGGCGTGAGTTCCACCTCCGTGGGGGGCCATGTTCAGACAGAGTGATGGCAGGCTTTTAGTCTGTTCCACAAAGTTCTTCAGAAATAATGAAGTCTGAACTGATGCATGCACCCAGAACTTAACCTTTGACAATGAAACACATTACTCTATATATCACCCACGGTTTTGTGAACTGCTGTTTAACAAAAATGTTTATGCATTTTCAGTCTGCCTTGATAGTTTGATTCCTTTCAAATATAAATCTGATATTTTATTTAAATGCTGCTCTGTCCTGCCTAGTCCTGTGAAATGAATAGCTAGAGTTGAAGAAGTCCATATAGCTCAAGATCACATACCCTGGCTTAGCAGAACTCCAAATAATGGAAATATTAATAAATGTATTATTAAACTTTGTAGGGGATTCCAGATTTTAAAAATAAGGTGAGAAAGGGCTCGATTTTTCTGCTCAAAGCACTTCTAATTATTTAGTTCAAGTTTGCCCTGTCACAGAGGCTCTGCTTTTGGGTTCTGGTCTTCTCTGAACACAACCTGAAACATGCAATGGTGCTCACCTCAGTCACAAGCATATTTCCTTTTTTTTTTTTTGTTTTGAGAAAATCGAGGAATGGGAAAGTTTCAGAAGAGTCTGAGTCTTCCCCAGTTTGTAGTTCCCCTGCAGGTGAGGCACACAAGATTTAGGACTACGGAGTTCTTCTGACCTCCTTAGCAGAGGTGCATCCAGCACAAGCCCTCAAATGTTAAGGGAGCCAAGTCCTCACTCTTTAGTTTCAGTTTCTTATTGCTAGTCTACTCAGCACTGAATTGTGTCCATAGCACAACCTAAAGATTAAGAGCCATGGACTTCATGTGAGGAAATAATGGTGGATTTCAGAATTTAGAATTTTACAAGGGAAAACGCTCCCTCTGGTCATATGGTTTTGATGTGTACACACTCCAGAGGTGCTTTTGATCTGTTATTCAAATGAATTCTCAGTGAAAAATCTTATATGTGTGGTGAAGAGGAGAAAAAAATATCCCAAATGCTGTTATAGTGGAACTGAAAAATATGGAGTCATAGAATCCTGATGACAAAAATAGATTAATTTTTCATGTAATGCACTGCGGTTAATCCTTGTGCTTGCAGTATACTTTATTTAGAATCACTGCAGAATTCCTCCTCTGATTTTTCTCTCTGAAATTAGCCTGTAGTGCTATGCTTCAGACTTCACAGGTAGGTGAAATTAAATCAAATACCTAAAGGTATTGATTTAATTTATATCTATGAGTTTTGGTTTTTGTTCATTTATTTTAAACTTTGTTGGTTTTCTCTCGCTTTGACTATCCTAGATTTTTGTTCTGATATGTCACTGGTTATTCTGAGTTCAGGTTCCCCAAAATTTCAAGTACAGAAATTTCATTGAGAAATTCATTCATTAAATGAAACTGCTGGATTAAACTATTTCAGAAACAGAATGTGCTGTTATAATTTTTTATAATGTTTATAATGTTTATAATGGCAATTCCAATCATCATGCTAACACCTGAGAATTTAATGAGAATGTTGAATTTAATATTTTTAGATATAATTAGTATCTTAAAGAATAGGTAAAGGTTTTGTAAATGTTATAATGTGTTAGGTTGCTGGATTTTTTTTTGGTAAACATTAGAAATGCATTATTTCATAATGTGTTCAAAGTTAAACCAAAATATTTCACTGGAATATGTAAAAATATTTGGATATTGAATCTTAAAAAATAAAATGATTGATGTCTACTGCAAGAAAAAACAAAATGGCATATTCCACAAGTTGAAACTGAAATTCATTTGTATTTACTTACATCGTTATCACTTTTCAGCATGCAATTACGTTAATATTTTTAGATGTTGGTTGGTTTGACATTTTGTTCCAACTCTAGACAGCCAACTATGCCTTCAGATGGGTCTCTGCCAGCTAAAAATATGGTCCTAGATAAGTACGTACAACCTCCACATTACTATTAGTGACACCCAGAAATAGATTGCTGTGCTGAAATAATTAACTCCAAAGAACTCTGTGGCTCATCCATTATTATGCTATACTCAAGCTTGAATATATGCAATAGTATAAAGCTGAACAGCCTACATACCTGAAGGGTTAATGGCTGCTTTCGTTAGAGAACTGTGGTCTGGTACAACACTGCAGCTCCTAACAATTTAAGAGCATACGAGACAGGGGGAAAAGGAGTCTCTGGTTCTCACACTGTGCTTTCCATGCACAGTGACATAAATACCTTTAGTTCCAGTTTAAAGTTGATTATCTGCTTGATGATTACGCTATTGGAAGGCTGCTCCAGACTATGGTTCTTCCAAAGATAGAAAACTTTTTATTTTAAAATTATCATCCGTGAGTCACAGCTTTGTCTTAAATTCTATGCTGGCATGTCTAGCATGGAAATGTAAGTTGGTTCACCTCTTCCCAAAGAAACACAGTGGAGGCTTCCCTAGCAGAGGGATGAAAACCTCCTCAGTCTTACTAGAACAGAGTGAATACAAAATCTTCTGGTCATTGCCAGATAATCTCTATAATCCAACTTTTGGATCTCACTCTGCATGAGATGAATCAGATATTTGATGGCAAATAAAAGCCTTTTCTGCATTGGTGGGACTGATGATTTCCTTTTCAAAAAGCAGAGGGATGTTTAATTCTTTTGCATACCAAACTGAATATGAGACAGTATTCTAGATGCCTTACTGTCTGAAAGCTCAAAGACTGTAGACTGTATGGCTGCCTGGCAGAAAGGAGATTTAGAAGAAGGAAGGTTAAGATTTTAATTATTTTTCCTCCCTGTTTTACTTCATATATTACATTTGCAAATTCCACTCACATAAGTCATAAAATTACAGGAACACGTTTGAGCCACAATGGATTGCTTGTGGTAGGCTTTTTCATCTCCCTCTACCTCTACTTAAACTATTAATGCTGAGATAGGTGAACCTGTATTTGTTGCATCAATATTAGCGAACCAATGTTCCCAATATTTTTTACTCTGCACACAGAGAGCAATGTCCTGCGAACAGAAGATGCTCTTGAGAATACTTCAGCCCTGACAGTCAAAGGTTTCACCAACATTGCTTCACTGATAGAAAATTCAACAGTAGCTGACTTGCAGAGTTCCCAAAAGACCAATTTTATTCCAAATCTAGAGTGTGAGAACTTTTGGTTTTAAACTACTGTGCCAGATAGTTGGAGCAAAAGATGTTATAAAAGCAGCATTTACTTGTCTGGATTCCTTGAATTTCTCTGCAGCTGTTTATAATGGAATAATCTGGTGCTCAAAAAAATGTGAAAAAACCTTTTTCAAAAAGCAGTAGAAAGGCATTTTATGTTCCTTTTTACTGATTACTTTCCTTGATGCTAGGAAACAATTATTTTAAGTGGATTACTTCCAAAGAATAACTTAATTTGATAATAAAACAAATAATACTTTCACATTTATTGATGAATCAAGCAAAGTAATTGGATTTTTACTTCTGAACCTATGAGTAATCCTGTTTCCAAATCACATATGTGTTTCCTCCACTGCTTTTATGTTTGTCAGAAGATGACACTTATTTATTCTTTCTCTTTCTGGTAGAAATTTATTTATTTATTTATTTATCTGTCTATTTATTTATTTATTTTTAATCAGGACAGTAACAGTCGTATGCACAGCTTCTGAGCTGAAAATAGAGCTAATTTATACTTAACACAATATAGGTCCTTACTGAAAAAAGCGAGCTTCAGTTACTCTCAGTAGCTAAAAATTATACTTAATTAAAACAGATCTTGCATTAACATCTACAATGTGCACAGTAACCATGGAATAGATATAGCAAGGTTATGATGCTGTTTTGTACTACTTCATCTCAGGGACCTGGAAGCTGAGAGGCCCTTGGGACACATATCCCAGGCTGATACGTAAGAGATGCCTTTGATAAGCATATACAGCTAATATGGGGAGCGGCTGTGCCAAGTGTTATTGACATTTCTCCTCCCGCTGCCTTCCAGCTTGATACTACAAATCCACCATGCTGAGTCTTTAGAAGATTATAGATGATTTTTAGATTTAATAGAATCATGAAAGATTTTTCAGCTAACTGAATTAGTCAAATATTCTTTTTTTAGCAGAGATTAATCTTGCAGCATTTAAGAACTTCTTTCATTTGGAGATCTCACATAAGTTCGCAAACATTCAGTAAACTTCTTAGACTCTGTACTTAAGTACTTAATTTGTTTTACTGGGATTGTCTACATCTACAGTGGTGTACCAGTATATCAATACCCACTCATACCAACATGTTTCTGAAGTGTAAATGCAGCTTCCATTAGAAAACTATTCCTCTTTTGGTACAGAATAAAATCTGTTCTTTGAGGAACTATGTCTGCATATTCTGTTTTAAAGTGTGATTTCTTTTCATACCTCTGTTCTGTTCAGTAATGCTAACTAAACTTTTAAAAGTAGACCAAATCATGAACTGAAGGTGCTAAAGAAGCTCATTCAGACTCGGATTATTTTCTTCTGTAAAGGGCAAATGACCCTTGTGCTCAAAATACATTATTGTGTTGATGGGATACAGTCATCAGCGTAGGCCTTTGGTCCCACTGATAAAGATGGAAATCTGTTACATTCCCCAGCTTCACCACCTTTACTCTCTGCGCCAGTGTTGTCCTCTTGCCTGATAAAGTGTTACATAAAAAAATGGATTTCCAGAGATGAACAAACACACCTGTAGAGTTTGAGTGGATGAGCCAGCTTCTGTCATTTGGAACCATAAAAAAAAATTGCATCTGCTGAAATTCACACGGTTCTGTTAGCTATCGTGATTTTGTCATGCATCTGATAATATTTAGACATTTTTCTTGGTCTGCCAATGTCAGACATGTTCTGTAATGATGATCAGCAGTGAATGATAATGATTCACTTGGAATTTCCAGGGTTTCCAGGCTACCAAGCCCCATTGTGGTTTGCAGTAGAAACATTTCAATCCAGCTTTTCCATTTGCAGATGTCATTTGAATACAGTGCTGCACTTTCTTTTTTTTTCAGATGAGAATAGAATGTGGTGTTTGAACTGAAGTTACATTCTGAGGTGGAATAGAAGAAGGGAAAAGGAAAGACGTTATTTGCTAGTAAAAGCATACTACGGGCTTTGTGGTACTGTGGCAACGTTTGCTCCTGCTGAGTCTGCTAAGAGATCCAAATTCCATACCCATGTTATCCTGATTCCTACCATACTTTTCTCTGTGCCTCCTTCCATAAAGTGGCAGAAAAAGCCATATCTTTTGGACTAATATAATATACTCTTTCCTCCTAAGTCTATTCTGTCTCCCCCCATTGCTCCCAGAAAGGGAGGGACGATTACTGACCATTTCAGGGCATTGTAGGGCTTTCTCACAGCACTTCCAACGCATTCCTTGCCTCCGGTCACCCAGGAAGAATCTCCTGTGTTCCATTTCTGTCTCAGGTCACTCATCTCACAGTTCCGTGCCAGGTCAGTGCCAGTGAGTTGTCTTGCATGGCAGAGTTTTGTTATACAGGCTGGTGGGTCAAGTTTCGCATGCTCAAAAGGAGTTGGTGTAAAGACAAAGAGAAACAGCATATGTTTCAGTGCCAGTGATGAATAAACTACCACATCAACTACACAGCATGAACATCTTTATCCAACTGTGTTTATATATTATTTTCATTAATTATGGTTGTTCCTATCACTTGACACAAACAAGGACTTTTTTTTTGTTTAGTTGCCTTTTTATTAATCCATTATTCTTCCAAAGAATAATACCTGCTGCTGTTCCCCCCTCCGCCCCCCTTAACTGACCAGTGATACATCACTTTCAAAAATAAATCCCAAAAGGGAGCCCTGAAAACTACTACTTTTTGGATCATCATTTATGAAAGAAGATACCCTTTTCTTCTGTCCACTGTGAACTAAAATAAAATTGCTTATAATCCATCCTTGTGGTCAAATTTATGCCTGGCATCACAGTGCAGGAAACAACATAATTGTGCTATGGATGAACTTAGTCTCAAGAGTTTAGTTGTGCTTTCAAAGCTTTTTGATGTATTGTTATATTTTGCTTATATTTTTTTTAATTTTGTTTTGCTCTTTTAATACCAAGGCTGTTTGGGACCTGTCTTAGTAACATGAACTTTCTAACACTGACTGCAACTGGAGCAGAACCCTGATAGAGGTAATGGCATTTTAGCCTTTGTCAAAGATTACATGCAGTGTATAACCAGCAAAAAAATATTTTTCAGAGACACATATTTTGAAAGATCGGAAGTATTTGTATGCTTATTGACTACAGGGAAGCTTTTTGAATTCAGACAAATGCATTTCACACAATTCATTTCAGGGCTGATTCATTTTATCTGCATGTCTCCTGTGCCAAGTGGGAACATTAGGCCTCTTTAAAAAATGATGGGGGATAATAAATGCTCCAGGCATTTGTTTTGCTGAAATGAAGTAATGGCAGAGAAGCATATGGTGAAATATATTTTTAATTACTTTTCAACAATGTTAAATGTTTTTTCCTTATTTTCATATTTAATGTTCTTGATCAAGCTTGCTAAATAGGCAGCTCTTATGGAACATACCACTTTGTGCAATAACACATGACTAATTTTATGGGCAGTATTGTATATCCCTGCGTATCAGCACTATATTAGCTGTAGAACTTTGTTTATGATCCTTTGTGCCATCCAGGGAAGCTGGGATTGCGAAGGGGTTGTGTTGTTCCTATTTCACTTTTTTCCTCTAAGCCCACAGCTTTCAACATATTTGTTGAAAGGTTTCATTTTCTTATATTTTTGTTTGTGCATACAAAGCAGGAAATATGATGCTCTTCTGTTAGACTAAACAAAAGGAAATCCACCTGGGGCAGAGAGGAGACGCTGGTCTCCTTTTTAACAACTTCACTTCTAATTCACCCTTCGATCCCCTGCCTTCATCTTCCTCCCTGTAGAACAGGCTCTACACTAAAGCAAAGTGAACACAAACAAAGGACACCTGTTCCCAGCCCTGCAAAAGAGAGAAAAAGCTGCTACTGCCTAAAGGTTAAAGCTGAGCTGAACGTATTATGGCTACAGGTGGTGTCTAGGCTGCAGATATACCTGTGCAAGGGAAATATGAGCCTATTGCACAATGCCAGCAAATAACAACTAAAAATTAAGTTACATCACAGGAGGATGGCAGGGCAAAACCAAGGTACGATTGCCACTACTTGTCTACACATATATGTCATCTTTTTAGGAGGTACATAAGAGTTCTTTCAATACAAAACATTAAAAACAAATAAAAAAATCTGGTAATTTGCTGTCAACACTTACATCAGGCAACCACACTCTCCCCTCACTTGTTACAGAGCTGGCACAAATTATTTTTCTGAAGATGTCATGGTCATCACTGGTATGAATGCAGGGTTGCTTCTTGTAGCATGCCCTGGAGATCAACAGTCCCAGTCTATTTCAGACCAGTGAGTCCTTTCCAGAGCTGAGAACTCCTCACAGAGACTGCTCCGTAACTGTCACCTTCTTTTTCAGCTTGAGAGCCTTTTCTTCTCTCACTGTGGCAGTGTGGCAGAAAGGAGATGGAATAGCTCTCTCGCATGTCCAGCGCTTCCTTTCTCACTGCTAGTGATTCAGAGGATTAAAGCAGCAGGATATAAAGCAACAGATGGGGATTTCATTCATTCCCTGTGCTTTGAAAACAGAGTCATGAGAAATATATCCATTGTTATTATTGTGACCTTCAGTATAGTGAACACAGATTTCAGTGTGAGATGGGAGGGGGATGTATATGGGTCTGGAGCAGTGGTGTCCACTTTGGGGGGAAGCACTGTGCTGATGTTTTATCCACATTATTCAAGCAAAAAGCTGGTTTGTAACAAAGGTCAGTGCATTGAAGACATACAAGGTACTCTTGTTTTCTCTGTCTATTCCCCTTCTCACTGGGATCCAGTGCAGACAACAGAAGCTGAGGGGGTGGCAGCAGGAGAGGTGAACCCCAAGTATGGCTCCTTTGCTGAGTTGCTGACATCTTAGGCCTGCCCCTGGTACTGAGAAAAACCTGACAGAGAAACAGAAAAGACAAGCCTATGGGAGAAGTAAGGCCATGGTAGTCAGTGACCTGGCTCCCATGCTGTCTGAAGCTGTGGAGCTTCAACTGGCCAATTCTTAGACAAATTGTGTGATTTTTGGGATGCACTTTCGTGGCAGAAGAGGGAACCACAGCCTTCTAACCCCGATCAGTGGGGCAGCCTTGTGTGGGTGGTTTCCAAGAGGGAGGAGAGGATTTCTCATGGTTTCTTTTGTTCTCAGGTTGCTTGCCAGAGGGTTCCTTGGGCAAACCCAGGGCTTCAGCTTTGGGGTAAGGAATGAAGGAGACAGACTCCAGAAGTGGTCTCATTCTTGTTTTAGTAGATACCAAAGGGAAAGATTCTTTCCAGGGAAGAGGTTTTTTTTCTTCTGGGATTCAGAACCTGGTAGTGCTGTGAAGCTTTTGGAACCCTGATGTGAAAAAGGATGTTAGATTTTTCAGTCTTCGCTTTTAATCTCTACATGTGAAGAACTGGGTCAGTTGTGCATGGCCAGAGACAGCAGTTCCCCTTGCACTGTAGCTTGCATACTGGAGATAACACTTCCTATAAATCAAGACAGGCTGTAAAAAATTGCAAAAAACCTGTGAACTTCAACTTGCCAGGAAACTGTTATCTTGTATGTGTATTTTTTTTAAAAAACCCATTAATATCCACATCCCGTTTTGTCAATCTTTTAAAACCCATGACAGGGATGTGAATGTTGCTCAAGAGCTATTACATGTCATGATTATAATTTGTTCTTTTTGAAGAGGATGATGTCTTAACTTGTTTTTGATGATTACATTTCCTTGGTCTATATTTATTTGAAAGGCACTTTTTAAACCTGAGAATTGTTTCCAAACAATATGCATAAATGATTAGTACTGTTTTCAGTCATGCAGTTTGATACCTATTCCCTTTAGATGTTAGTCTAGATGTGAAGACAATGCCCTACCTGGTGCATATAGAACAGATCTGAACTGCTGGAACAGCTGAAATATTAGGAATGATTTAAAAATAAAACCAGTCACTTCCCATAGAATCATAAAAAAATAGAATGGTTTGAGTTGGAAAGGGCCTTAAAGATTATCTAGTTCCAGCCCCCCTGCCATGGGCAAGGACACCTTCCACTAGATGAGGTTACTCAGAGTCCTATCCAACCTGGCCTTAAGCACTTCCAGGGATAGAGCATCCACAACTTTTCTATAAAGTCTCCCTGTAATCTTCTCTTTTCTAGGCTGAATAGTCCCAGCTCTCTTAGCCTGTTTTCAGAGGAGAGATGATCTAGTCCTCTGATCATCTCCACTGGACTCTTTTAGACAGGTCCACATCCTTCTTATTTTAGGGACCCCAGAGCTGGATGCAGCACTCCAAGTGGGGTCTCAAAGGAACAGAGTAAAGGGACAGAATGCCCTCCCTTGACCTACTGGTCACACTATGTTCCTTCAGGTTCCTTGAAGAATCTTCCTGTTCTTGAACCTGATCTCCTCCTACATCAGGCAGTTCTTCATTATCACAGTCCCTGCTTTTGTCTTCTCAGCTTGGGCAGTGTGACTGGAGCAGTTGCCAGTGAAGACTGAGACAAAAGAATCGTCAAGTATCTCAGACTTCTGCATGTTCCAGGTAACCAGGTATCCCATTTCCTTCTGGAGAGGGACAACGTTTCCTCTAATCTTTTATCACTGACGTATCTGTAGAAGCTTCTTTTTGTGTTTGAGTTTGTCCACAAGCTCCTTGTTCATCCATGAAGTCCTTCTGGTGTTTTTGCCTTACTTCTTCTTCACTGGGATGTATTTCTCCTGAGCTTGGAGGAGGTGATCCTTGAATATTAAACAGCTTTCTGGGGCCTCTCTTCGCTCCAGGGATTTATGCCCTAGTACCCTACCAAGAAGATCCCTGAAGCGGCCAAAGTCTACTCTCCTGAAGTCCAGGGTAATGAGCTTGCTGTGCACTCTCCTCACTGCATTAAGGATCTTGAACTCCACCATTTCATGGATACTGCAACCAGGACTGCACCAGAGCTTCACATTCCCCACCAGCCCCTCCTTGTGGCGAGAACAAGGCCCAGCCTAGCACCTCTCCTTGTCGGCTGCTCTGTCGCTTGGAAATGGAAGTTACCATCAGTGCATACCAGAAATGCACACCAGAAACCTCCTGGATTGCCTGTGACCTGCTATGTTGTTCCTCCAACAGATGTCAGGGTGATTGAAGTCTCCCATGAAGACCAGGGCTTGTAAATGTGAGGCTGCTCTTATATGACTATAGAGGGCCTCAGGCACTCAGTTCTCCTGGTCGATAGCCTCTAGCAGACCTCCACTATAATGTCACTTGTACCTGCCCTCCCTTCAATCCTGACCGAGAAGCTTGTCTTCTCATCCCTCCCTTTAATCCTGACCCATAAACTCTCAGTTGTCTTCTCATCCATTCCCAGGCAGAACTCCATGGACTCCAGGTGGTTGATGTTCCCTCTACCTGTCCTTCCTAAAGAGCCTGCATCCTTACTCTCCAACATTCCTGCCATAGGAGCCATCCCACTACTTTTCTGTGATGCCAATAAGATCATAGCCCTGCAGGCGTGAAGAATAAAGTCAGGCAGAGATCTGGGTTATGAAATCCTCCATATAGTTTGCATGAGCTGAGGAGGTTACTGTTGACTAGCAAAATGCTGTGTAAGCCACTAATAAATGCCATGGCTTCAAACACCCAGATTTCCTGTTTTGAGCTTCATTCTATCGCCTACACGTGACGTAGTCCTACTTTGCAGCTGCTATGCTACAAACCCTAAATTATCTTCTAATTTTTCAAATTCAGAAGAAATTCAGTCGATTTAATTGTTTAATGCTTCTCTGAAGAAACAGGGCATTTTAAACTAGGTTCACCAGAATGAATACTTATCCCAATCATGTGCCTTTGAAAAGAAGGTTCTTCATCACGCCAGTAAGGAAAATATTTTGTGAGTACTGAAATTTGTTTTCCAGCTAAGTGACAAGCAACATTTGAGTTTGTATGAAATAGGTGTATATATTTTCATTGTTGTCAATTTTTCTTGGTTTAATACTCCATTATTAGTGTTCTTTACCATTTGAATACTAGGAAGGAACAACTTTTCTTGAGAAAAGACTTTTAGATTACCTTTATCTACTTCCAATAATAGTTAAACACCTAGTGAATTGTCAAAACTAAAGAATCGTTGTGTTCTGATAGAACATATTATGTACTGAAGTTTTTGTAGCTCCCATACATTCTGATGCATTTTATACTTACATTTATTTGGAAAAAAAACACAGAAAAGAGTTGCTGCACGAATTATCGTGTTTCAAAAGAGATTTATATGAGTAGAGGGACGGATTTTTAAGTGTGCAACAACAATAAGATGCATGTGAAAGGGATATCAACTCTTTTATCTTTGTCAGATAAGCAGCACTGTATCCGATAGCTTTTATAGTCTTTGCTGGTTTTTTTAACCAGAGTTTTCCCCCTGCAGGTCCTGTTCCTGCACCTATTCTTTCTCCTTCGCTATCTGATTTGACACCTGTTTCCAAATGAAATATGCCTTCTATCCTTTGGTTCTTGAATGACTTCTTTTTTCTTTTTACCTCTTTTATTATTTAAGGCTGCAAAGTATATTAAAACTCACAAGACAGACTTAATGCATGCCAAACCCCAAACTGTTTTATGTAATGTGGGCATGTGTGGAACAAGGGGACAGAGTTTCTTCACTTGTTGCTGGGACATTCAGGTAAGGGGAAATGTCATTTAAACAGACGTTCTGAAATGCAGAAAAAGAGTTGTATTGTGTCTGTTCTGTCGGTGACAATGAGTCTTGAAATTTACCTGATTCCTCAGTTCTTTTGCATGTCAACTTACAGCTGCAAAGCTGGAGGGAGGAAGCACATCTTGCAATTTTACCAGAGAGTAGAAAGGAACAAGTGTCTCAAATCAGAGAAGTACTGAGAGGCCACGCAGCACCATTATCCCCGGAGGTGGGAATGGTACAGCTGGATTCATGTGTACAGTTTCAGATGGTACTAAAGTGTTAGGGTTGGTGTGAGGGTGGAGGAAAGTGTTTATGTGACTTCTTTGTTACTCTGGTAAATCCATTCCTAGTCCTTTAGCCTTCTCCTTACTTTAAAGAAACTAAATATGTCCTTCAGAGGTCCACTGTTCCTCTATTTAAAACAAATTGTAAATCCTTTCCTGAATTTGGGCTTGCATCAGAAGTGGGCAAAGAGAAGAAATGAACCAACTTTGTGAGACATACCAGGTACAGCCTGTATAATATTTACCCCCTTAAAAATAGTTAGTCTTCTTTTAAAAGCAGTAAAAGAATATGAGTTGTCATCTTGATGTTCTTAGACTGTCAGTTTGGTTCTAAGTTACCATTTAAGGCCAGTTTGTACAGGGTGTAGGAGTCTTAAAAAAGGAATCAACACTAGCTGCTTCTGTCTATCCTTTGCAAGTGAATGATTTTCTATTTAATCCTTGATAACGTTTGTCTGCAATTTTCTAGTGGATCTTTTTGAATATTTCTTTTTTTTTAAAATCTTTGTTCTGGCAAATTTGCTTGCTAAAGACACTGTTTAATTTCATGGGCAGTGCTGGAAGAATATCTGTTGCTACACAGGTGAGAACTCACTCTGAGTCAGAAATGCTTTTATAGTCAGCTAAAAAGGAACAAATACACACCCTCAGAACTGCGAATTTTAATACCTCTTTTGGCAATGCATGCAAGGCAGTATAATTTTCGAAAGTATAATAGTATTTCTAAAATCCAATTAAAGATCTTACTTTCACGATATCTTGTTTTCTGTTCCAAATAATCTTCAATCTACAGTATAACTTTGTCATCCAGAAGAAAGCCTGAAATTAAGAGCAATATTATATGATCCTAGCATCTATTATGCATCTTTTTATTTGTTGAAAGCTTACTGTAGAATCTGCTTGTTTCCAAGGAATGAAAATTGCTTATTATCCCGGATAATGAAAGAGAATGTCGTCATCTGTAATTGTTAGTTTAGGATACTTACTGTACCCTTCTATTATAAATGGGCTGGCACAAAAATGGTTCAGTAAAAGAAGCAGTTTTTAAAAATTTTCTTAAGTAAAAGAGGGATTTGTTTGCAAGTACAATTTATATGTCTTTGCAACATGTATTAGAACAAGCTTCTTAATTGACAGCTTGTTACTTGAATATCACTGCTGTTTACTGAATGCAATCCATGAATATTATAGTTATTTTTTTAAAGGATCATAGAAGTGTGGTTCTATATATATATGTAGGTATATAAATATACTCACCTGTCTATGTGTGTTTGAGAGTGTAGGTGTATTGTGTATGCACTTATTGCTTTTTTTACCACAGAGCTTTTCAATATCTAGACATTTTTCAAGTCTATTCCGGTTTTATTTCCCTGATTAATCTCTTACAAGATAATATCTATAGGGTAAGAGGGTTTGCGTTGGCACCCTCTGCCTAAATATGACAGTTCTGTAAACAGCAGCTGTATGTGGTCACTCATGAGATCTAGAAATCAAAACTATGTGGGCCGTAGTCACAGTCACATCTTACAAGAAAAACATGATGTGCTGGAAATTGACTGCCAGACAGCCTGGATTTGATAAGCTGCACTAGACTGTATGTCACACTTTCTACAGCAGTAGTATTTGACAAACACATAAAAGTGTTTATACAATTAAAAAAAAAAAAAAGAAAAGAGGGAGAAGAATTAAAAAGGGAAATCTACTCCAAACTATGATTAAAATCATTCAACTAGAAGGACATTCTTAGTAGCAAATGTTTGTGCCTAAAGGGCTAAAAAATCAGTTTAGACCTAACGCCCCCGTGAACATCAGGTGTTCAGAACTGTTAGCTCTTTCTGCAGTTGCAGAAGCAAGCTTTAAAGATGTGACTGCAGTCAGCCAGCAACAATTTATGCCCACATAGAAGAAAAAAGCTCAGCACTGGAATAGTGAACCCAAAAAACTACAAGATGAAGAAAATAAGAGTTTTTTTAATAAGGGAAATAATAGAGAAAAAGGGTATTAAAATTGGTATCAGCAATCAGTGTAAGAGTTCATAAAAAAATTTCCTTCTGCTATCAGTCATGGATTTTTCATCTAAACCAAGATAGCCTCCATCCATCTCACTGACGTCCTGCCAGGCTCAGGGTAACTTAACCTCTGTTTTGGACATCATTGTAGGGATATCAGACTTGAGAAAGAAAGCTGCAAAATTTTTACAGATCATTTATAAGCACACACACGTGGAAGTCCCTTGCAATAGCAGGTATAGCAGGTCCCTGTGAGAGCACAGGCACAACTGGGAGCCAGCTTTTGACTCCTGTCTGTGCCTAATTAAATAGACAAGTTTAACAGTAAGATTGTGACTTTTCAAAACTAAACAAATAAATGTGTTTACCACAATGCTATTTTATTCATCTATCACTTCTCTTCACCTTCTGATGGACAATAATAGGAAAGGTCAACAGAGAAACTGTCCATAGCGGTTCTTCAAACATTTATGTGGGGGTTTCAATTTAAAAAGCTTGAAAAAACACCCGTGCTTTTCTGGGATAGTCACATCCTATCTTTTCTCAAATTCCAGCCTATGGAAGGGAAAATCCCAAACCCCTCAACCACATTGTTACTGCTGCTGTACTCATTATCTTTGCATGCAATAACGAGCCTTCATAATCGTTTTGGCCATTTTTCCCACACTTTATGGAGATCCTAATTCATTGCTTTAACAGTGTGCAGGAATTCTGTTGCTTTGCAAAGAGCTAGAAAGAAGTTCCCCTGGTACAGGAGTTGACAAGAACTTCTGGGTTTCCATCTAATTAGGTTGTACATTGCTAGGAAGTAAGCGCCATGCTGTGCTTGCTTGTTTGCATCAAGTCAGACACACTCCAGCACAGCTCAGGTGTTTTATAAAATGCAAATATAAACTTTTTTTTCCTGAGATGGTTGTTGGGGAGGGAAGGGTGGGGAGGAGCAATGAGAGAAATGTTTTGGTCCCATAATTCACCAGTCTTAGAGAAAAGCAGGAAGATTCATATTTCAGCATTTAAATTGTCATAAGTTGTAAAGCTTGGATACCTTTTATTTATAGTGTCTCTATTGTTTTATTAGGGAAGCAGACAGGAGGGATCTTCTTCACAGTGTGACCATGGCTATGAGATCGATCTTCAGCGGGAAGCAATCTTCACAGAATTTGCAGCAACAGAATGTATATTCCCTTTCTGGAGCCATTTGATGTTATGAAAACTGGATGCTGTACCTATGATGATAGAAAAAGCCATAATTTTGGGATAGTCCCAGCTCAGCCATTGTGTTTGCTAGTGTTTCAACCTGCAAGCTGTGCTCAGAACTGGAGTCCACAAACAAATGGAAGGTGGACTGTAAAACAACTAGAAATTCTGGCATAAAAACCTTAACTTCATCCTTCTCCATATATTTGACTGTTTTGTAGTATTACCTGCTCACAGCTGCTGTCAGCTCTTTTGCTGGAATGTATGTTCAAGAACACCCTTCTTCCATTCCTTTTTTTTCCCCCAAAATGATAATGCGGTGCTGGGATTGAGAAAGGTCAAGAAATACAACCCATAGTAGTTTGTGCAGACACACACAAAATTATCCTACATCCACACACAGACTGCAAGCAGAATATGTCTATATTTGAATCTGAATTTGAATTCTTGTTTGCAAAAGCTGTTACTGTGCAGTCAGCTCACCTCCATGGCCTCCTACCCTGGTTAGCGACTCTCACAGGTGACTCAAGTTTGGCAGGACCCCTTTATGAGCACTGCTGTGGCTCCATGGCTGCAGAGAGCACCTGGAAGTCCCTAGTTTGGCTGAGAGCTGCAAAGCAGATGATCCTCTGGCTTTGCTCCTCATGGAAGAACTGGCAGTTCTTCCTGCTGTTTGGGTGCTGACATCTCAGAAATACCCACAGAGTTGATCTTTGGGCTTCATGGATCTTGTGAATCCCTTCTCACATCACTCCCACATCCAGGGGATTTTCACCATGTTCTGGGCCAGAGGAGGATTTATTATGATTAGGGATGCTCTGCTACAGTTTATGACATTTAGTTGCCTTCAACCAAGCACAGAAGAGAGGGTAATGAATCCTAATGCCGTGACCTCGAGGAGTTATTTCAGAAGGAGAGGGTGGAAGTTTGGTTAAGTTATAATTTTTGAGACTGGGAAGAAAATGGTCCTAACAGTATCAACTGTCCCAACCTGCTTGATCTGAGCTGTTGGGGTCCAGGTCAGTAGGTCACCATTGACTACAAAAGAGGATCATTTCTACTTTAATGAGGCAAAGATGGCTTATTTCCGTCTAACAGATGGCAGTGGATATGAGTCATACATCTGTCTAGGATGTATTTTCCTGAACAAAGTAATTTGACCAGCAGTTCCCAGCATCCCCATGCTCTTCCCTATGGTTCCAAAGTTTGCATGTACTTTAGAGAATTGATCATTTACTGTTATATCACATTTAGGAGGAAGGAAAGAAAACATATAGTGCTAAATATGTTTGTTTACATTTGGGAGGACCACATTGTTTCAAATCACAGAAGCAGAAGTGTGGAACTTGCTTGAAGTCATTATGATGGTTTTTTACTCTTCATCTCTTTTTTTTGTTTTCTGGCAATACTCCAACCAGCAAAGGGAAAGGAAGCAGAGAATGCTCAGACGCTTTGTATATTTATGGAGCTACTTAACAAGTTATTCTGAGAGTGCTGGACGGTTTGCTAAAGATTTTATATCTTCTAGTTATTCAAGAGCTCTAATTGGGATCTTTGCTACAGTGATCGTGCAGAGTGAATTACTTGCAGTCTGATAAAGTGAGCTTTCATGATGCAAGTGGTCCCTCAGATCCGTCAGAGCATGCAGAGGGTTTCTCTTTGCTGCCTGTTTATGAGAAACTTGCAGAAAATTATGTTTGAGGTTTCTACCTTTCTTCACAGTTGATGTGAGCCACAGGATTCAAATGTGTGTATACACACTTGTACACAGTGGAACTGCTCAAGCCTTGCTTCCAGAGGGATTCAGACTAGAGTGATATGATGACTCTAATACTGCAAGGATTTTCAGTTCCAAGATATTGCAAGCTGACAGACTCAGAAGCAGAGTCTGTCTCCAATTTGATTTTAGAAGCTGATTTTAATTTTGATTTTTAGAGATGCTTTCTGAAGGAAGTAATGGATTTTTAAGAGAAAAACCAACTTGCTGAAAGTATTAAGTTTTTTTTCCTTTAACATCTCTGAATATCACCAAACAGAAGGTTTTCCTGAGAATGAAGGATTAGTCTGGGATATGGCATTAACTATTTCTTCCCTAAGTAATTTTGAACACTATCAAGGATAGTGAAACACCTGCTGTTTTTAACCTCTGTCATAAGGGGATTGAGTTTTCCTTGAGCTTAGTAGGTTAAGTAAAATAAAAACTAAAACGAGGAAGAAAACAGCAACCTTTACCATACTCAGATTATTTTGATAATACAGGTCTAACTGAAGAAAGAACATGAAGCAGAATTCTATGTACATCCATGAGAGGGTAACTTTGAGGTATTTGTATCCAGATTTCTAAGGAAATGCAGGTTACATGGCCGCAGTGTGTACTAGTGTTCTCTCCAGTAACTGTAAAACTTGCTGGCTTGATTGTAAAGTAAAAATCTGAAGGATAATAGAGCAAGTAGCAGCAATTATTCCATTTCACAAAGGTGCTTGTGCGTAAAACTTTCCTCCACCTCCCTATTCAGTCTTAGACTGGCATGGTTGATGAGTGAGGTGCTTTTAAAGAGCACCTTCCCTCCCATTTTGGAGTCTCTCTCTCTGCAGGCATTAAAAACCCACCTGGATTTTCTGTGTAACCTCCTTTAAGTCACCTTGCCTTGGCAAGGGGGTTGGACCGGATGATCTCCAGAGGTCCCTTCCAACACTAATGATTCTGTGATTCTGTGATTTTCCCGTTGTTCCTGGAGCTGTTAACTGTGCCAGACCTCTTCTCACAGAGGGTTGAGTCTAAGCACTTGAGTTGACACCAGCAGTTTCACACCAGCTGGAATAATGTTGCAGATGTAACAAAACCAAGAAAAGTTTTTGAAATTAGTTTGATGCATTTTGCATTTAAAAGAAGACCAATAGGTTTAACACCAAAACCCAGATTACTTGTGGAGAAAATGCTATGGAAGAAGGGAAATGGATTTTTGTCTACATGGATTCACCTGTTTTCTTGACAGACTTTACTGCACAAGAAAACATGGTCTAGAAACAGTTCTGTTACACTAGATCTTATACGAAGGCAAAGTGTTTAAAGGCATGTATATGTATAAATAGCCCATGTGTCTTAGATCTGACTAAGCTCCCTGGCTAGACATTGACCAGACACTAGAATATGTGTACCTTAAGCCTTGAAGTCTGAACAAAATCTGTATAGTCCTAGGATTACCTTCAGTCCTTGAGATTTGTCCTTGCTTCAGATTACCCTTTCCCAATTTTTATCTAGTGTGAGCATGCTGAGCTGCAACTTGTTTCTCAGGTGCATGTGGTGCTGTAAACAAATTATCTTTATTCTCTGCTAAATAGAGCAAAAAAATCTTCAACCTGACAAAAATAACAGCTCCTCTTTATATTCTCAGTGTGAGTTTCTTTTCATTCTGTGACAACCTAAGCTTCTTCTGTAGCTCATGAGTTAACTCCTGTTTGGTTTGTCCCCAGGGCTCTTCTTTCTTTGCTTCCTTCAGTTACTCTCTACATTTATTTATTTTATTTTTTTTTTGTATCCCTACCTTCCACATCTTTGTTTTGCCTGTGGTAACTCTTCCTGGCTCCAAACCCTCTCTGTGGAGCAGTGAGCCTCTTAAACTTCAGTTTCTTGCTGTCTCGAGTGCTTTCATATCAGCAGATAATTATTGAAATTTAAATACTAACTGCTGCACAGGTTCTGGATAGGTTGTAATGTAGACCTTGGTCAGCAGTACATGTACATGGGGATATCCCGAAATGCACTGATTTCTTTGGAACAGCTTCATAATATCAGAGCTAATAGATTGTGCACAGATTTTCTTCTGCTTAGAATGTAAACCACCACTTCCTTGATGCCCTATGATGCAGCTATACAAAGGTACAGATATTCTTCTTCCTCTAGCTCATTTGCTCAGCACTCAATCACCAATTCATATTGACTTGTCTGGTTTTAATCCAGATGGCTTGATGTAGTGGTTTCTCTCCCTCTCACTAACTCCCTTCCTCCTCTCCTTACTCAAAAATTTGTCTGCATTGTTTGGTTGTGTTTTACAACCTTTGGCAGGAGAGGTATTTTGCCTTCTCCTCTACTGGGCATCTGACATTTGTGCTGCCATTGTCTGCCTACTCTTTCAAGTCACTCCCAGAGGAGCAGTCTTTAAAGGCAGCTCCACTGGGAATAGCATTAGAGAGGCAGGCACTCCTAGAGGTAGCAGGTATTTTTCTGGCAGATTGCCTTAAGCTTAGAGCGGAATAGCATAACTGATAAGGGGTAAAGATATCGCCAATATTTTGGTGGAGCTCTGTGAAGGAACTTTTTGTATGGCTCCAGTTCTGCCCCATATTGTAATCATGATATTGGTAATCTACTGGGCACTTCTGAGAATTAAGGAAAAAAAAATGCAGCAAAACTGCTCATACTCTCAAGATGTATGTGTGAAGACAATGAATATTATTATCTTCTCTTTAAAGACTGAGAGGCTGTGCATAAATGATTTACCTAGGGCCCCAAAGGGGCCTGTGTTTGACTAGGGAGCTGAACTTTAATTGTACCCGACTTTAATCCTATGTTCTGACTGTACCTCCCTCATTACCTACCTGTCCATTTTCATTAGTGCTCATATCTATCAGCCTCATTAATAAATATGTGAGGGTGTTTTATCATGGCTACTACATAAGAAACTTAATCGAGACCTGGACTGGAAATGTTTAGTTGCCTCAAACACCCATTGCCTAAAATTGCTGTCATTTTCACTGAATACCAGCTACATTATGGCATTAACTGTGACTCAGTGAATGTCAGCCATTAACCTCACGTTATGGTCACAGAATCACAAGTGACTGAACTACAGTTTTTTTAAGAAACTAGTGCGTACAGCTGGAAATTACTGTCCCCAGAGGGGACAATCCTGTGATAGTTTCATTCAGTCTAAGTCAGCATGTCCATGGTTTTGTCTTTATTGGCAACTCCTCTAAGATATATCCATTCCTTTTCTTTCACTGGTACCAGCACCTATATGTCTTTTAAAATGGTTCAGAGAGACAAAATCCCTCCAAACATTGTGGGTTTCTTTTTCTTTCCTTTTTTTTTTTTTCTTCGTGTGTGTGTGTTTGTGGTTTTTTAAAATATTTTTTTTATTTAAAGGGCTAGTTTGGCTCTCTGAACTGGCTTACTCTTCAGTCATTCAAGAAACAGTGCTAGCACGTCAGAAAGTACAAGGTCATTGTCTGCTCTGGTTTATGCTCTTCAACAACCTCAGCTGAAAGTCTGGTGGTTGCCCACAAGGGCTGGGAAAGTTCCAAGTCTTTGCCATGCAAAATAAAAATTACTAACTTGATGACAAACTAAATGACAAATGGCTAAATGACTAACTAAAATGACAAATTATCAGTATCTGTCTCAAATGAAGATGATTAAGTTCTTATAACTAGCTTACTTGACGATGTAAAATTGTCCTACCCTTCCTAGAGAAGATTTGTTGGACCTGGGAACAATGATTGGAAAGATTACAAACCCAGTTACCTGCTCCTGTGGAAGTTACTGCCTGAGTTCATCAAGGGATATGTTTGGTTGATGATTGAAGTTTAAAACAAATATATGATAGATTAAAATGCTGTCCATGGTTATGGGTGCATCAAGAGTAGACCTACTACCTACTCTGCTGCCTCTGTAACATAGACAATTTTTCACAGGGGAGGCAGGGGAGAGAGGCTAGGGAAATAAATTTCTTGGCTTACTTCAGAAAGAATCACATACTAGAGTACTTGCCAATGGTTTAACACAGCTACCACATGCAGCTACTGTTGGTGAAGAAGGCCTCACTTAAGAAGGATGCATCTGTGAAAGATTTTTTCAGCAGCACTGAAATCCTGAAAATACAGAGGAAAAAATTTATGACTTTGTATTTACTGCACAATATCATTTCAAGTTTGACTGGAATAGTTTATGAGCTTGGATCAAGTTTAGTCAGAGTTTTCGCTGAAAAAAAAAAGAGAAAATTATGTTTACTTTTAATTTAAAAGAGTTTGCTCTCTCTCTTCAGAAGCATTTATTAATCCAGCGTTCTTTGTTTATGTATTACTGCCCTAACCTTCTACCTAGGGTATTACAAGGCTAGTTTAGGAGCTCTTGTTGCAGCTGCTCTATTTTGAATAACTAATGAAATACTAATTTGAACAGAAGTTCCTTAGTCATCAGGTGATACAGTTAGTCAGTCTGTCTTCCTTCAGTTCGTCTTTGTGACTAAGGACTAAGCTTTCATACCTGCATAGGAGCTTTCATTCAGCCTCAAATGTAGCTTCTCACTACAGCTAAGGGGATCTAAGAAGTGACCCGCTGGCCTTAAGAGCTCCTTCTGCTCATCTTGTCCCTTACACCAAAATCAAGGCTTATCTTCTCCCAAACTGAGACTGTTCATGAAGCTGAACAACTGATTCTACCAAACCAAAACAAACCCTAACTAAAATGAAACCAATCCTATAAAAACTGTGATTTATTGGAATCACCTTAGTACTTGGATGAGAGGCTGTATAAGAGTCAGAAAAGTAGCACAGCTTGTGGGTAAAGGAGAGGACTACGCAGAGAACAGGCCTTCAGCAAGCATAACTTAGATCTGTTGGATCTGTTGAAGCTGCTGTGAAACTGGGTGTCAGGGAACAGCAGAGCCAGCTATGCCAGAAGCTGTAGAGGGCCGTGCGTGTGGGTGACAGCATGGCGAGCATGGCAGCGCCCCCACACACACAGGATGCTGGCCCCATAGTACCCCAACAAGAAGAGAAGAGCAGGTCCAGTGATAGTACCAGGGTCAACCACAGCCCAGATCACCATGTGGGTCCATAGGGATGGGGCAAATCCAGGGATAACTTGGAAATCAAATCAAGGTCAGGATCAGAAATGTGCATGACCAGCACAAACACACCAAGTAGCTCAGGCAAGGACCTGAATGCAAATGTATCTTTGGAGCAAAAGGGAGGGAGGGGGACCTGCAAGGCTTCTCCCAGCTCGTCTTGCAGAGCCTTCTCACAGTGTCCTGGTCCCAGGGTGGCCATGTCATGCCAACACTGGCTCTGAGGACAGGCAGGCAGTCTCTGGGTGAGAGGAACTTGCAGACCCTGATGGCACCCTCAGGGCAAATCTGGATGCCAAAAATGGGCCCATAAACTCCTGGTGTAACTACATGGTAAAGTTATTCAGCCAAGCTCCCTCCTTTCCCTGACCATTTCTGTCCACTTCCACCTCTCTGTTCAACTTTTGCCACTCTCAGCCTTGCTATTGCTAGCTGGGATATCAGGCTTTCAACAAGGTCCCTGAAGTCTTGCAAGTTAAAAAAAAAAACACATCCCAGAACAATAATAAAGAATCTCCTCAAACCTTATAAATCTCCTCAAGCAGATATACCTAACTGGTGGGAGGATTGTTGGGATCATGGGAACTTAAGTTGCCTTCACTGCCAAAGAAAACATACAATCAAGGCTAAACATCAGGCACAAGAAAGGTCCTTTGGGGATTTTAGCCTCCTAATAAGGATAGTTCTCTTCCTGTTGCACTCACTACATGTGTGTTTAATTTGAGAATACATAATCTGTTTGTGTTCTTCATCAATAGTATTGCCAACATGCCTTCATCTGCTTAGAAGAAAACTGTGTTAAAACCAAACCAATAAAGCAAAGAAAATGAAATGAAAATAAAAAAGCATAGGTGGGCATTTGCAATGTATTGCTTCCTTTCTCTGCCTTCTGTGGTGTTTTCAAGTTCCTGAAGTGTATTACAGTACTTCAGGTCACTTTGCTTAAACCACCTTCCATAATGTTACACAGTAAATGCAGAAGACTAATAATAACATAGACTGATGATTCACAGAGGGATGTACTTTGAGGGTACATAGAAACAAAGGTGCTTTCCTGGGATTGTGCTGAGCAAAAGATTAATTTGACATATAAATCTATTACATAACTTAAATGTGCTGCTTTGTCACTGCTAACAGTAAAAGCAACAACAACTTTACTGCCTGAAGTTTTCTCTGGCACTGCACAGTAATTGTCTGACCTGTCTCTGAGGTCACTGTATACTGTGGTTGTATTTCAAGTTGATAGAGACTACTGTAATTATTAAATGTCTTATGGCTGTATAGACTTTTTTAGTAGGAACTCCCAAAAAATCAAAATCCAAGTGCTTTTATGGCCTTAGTATCTATAAAACTAACAAGGTACCTTGGAGTTATGCTATTTTAAGCCCCAAAACCTGCCAGTGGATAGAGAGAAGACTCTAGTTTTAGCTATGTCTTGCAGTCCTGAAAAGTTTTCTTCTTCCTCTTATCAAGGCTGCAGAATGCACACAGCAGTAGATATGCTTGACGTTATCTGTAGGAGGATAAAAGCCCACACAGCAGCTACTTTGTGCTGGACAATTTTGAAGCTGTTGGGAACAGTTTCTGTCCTTTCAAAGTATTACCACATGCACATCAGGGGCTGTGGTACTTTCTGGTCTAATTTAATCACTGTAATATGGAAGATAATCTTTCAGACTACCACACAGCGTGGGATTTGGGTCTGGCACCCTTCGGTTTTGAACATCAGTGGTCCAAGACAGCATCACTTGCAAAAATAGAACCCAAATATAAAGAAAGAGTCAAATATAAAGAGCTGATTATCAGAAATTTAATAACTAAAAATGTGCGGAAGAGAAAGAAGAAAAAAAAGAAAGAATGACATGGCTCAACATTGAACTGAATGCTGTTCAAGATGTTTCTATTTCTAAGGCCACATAACATGAAAAATATTGTAAAATAGTTTCATGAGGAAGCATTAAGGTATCATATGGATTGTCATTATTTCCTCATCTCCCTCAAACTGCAGAAATCTGTAGTTACAAAGAATAAGACATTCACTCAAGAAACAAGTAAAGCTTTAGAAGGTTACAAGTGCTGAATAATATATGTTGAAATCCAGTGTAGAAATATGTGTTTTATTTTAATGTTCATAAAGCTTTTAACTTGTGGAGTGCCATTCAAAACCCCCATATTAATAAACAAGGTTCCTGTCATGGAAGGAGTATAATCACAGTCTAACATTTTTTATGTAGCTCACTGAACTGCGGCTAGCATTCAGATGCCTGTTTGATGGATGACTTAGAAATGATGTAGATGTTTCTTCTAGGCAATAAACTGCATTAAGGGTCTTTTTAAGCTTCTTTGTTAACAGAAACATAGAGGTTTTCGTTGGCTCACTGCCACGGTAGTTAATTAGATAACATTCATTCAAAATGCTCAAGTTGTCAATACAATGCTTAATTTGCATAAAAACTTTAAGAAAGCACATAAGAAACTTTATGTTCTCCAAGGCCTTCCTGTGATGTCAATTAGTCAAAAAAAAGCTTCTGTCTTACCAGTTGACCATCACAGCTGCAATAAAGCTACCACAGTGGATAAGGACAATGAACTGTATGAAATCACCAAATCATAGAACCATAGAGGTTTGAGTTGAAAGGGACTTTTAAGATCCATCTAGTTCCAACCCCACTGACAAGGGCAGGTAACCTATCATTAGACCAGGTTGATTTGAACACTACCAGAGATGGGGCATCCACAGTTTCTCTGGACAAGCTGGGCTATTGCCTCACAGTAGAGAATTTCTTCCTAACATCTAATCTAAACCTACTCTCTTTTACTTCAAAGCCATTACCCCCTGTCCTGTCACTACACGTCCTTGTAAAAAGTCCCTCTCCATATCTCTTGTAGGCCCCTTTAGGTATTGGAGGGCTGCTCTAAGGTCTCCCTGGAGCCTTCTCTTCTCCAGACTGAACAACTCCAACTTTCAGCCCATCTTCATAGTAGAGGTGTTCCTGCCCTCTGATCATCAGTGATTAGGAAATATTCATATTATAAACATTGGTACACAGAAGATGTTTAATATCTGTAGACATAAAGCAGAAAACTAAACATCGCTTTTTGCATTTCAAACATTTGGAACAATGGTCTCTGAGTCTAATGTTAACATCTATTTGTGTTGCCACTCACATGTTTCAGGGTGGGACAACTCCCACATGTTGCAGAAAAACGGGACTGTGCGTTTTAAAAACAGAGACACACCTTCTAATTAGAAGTATTCAGGTGTACATACTGCTGTGAATAAGCTAGATTTTCTTGAGGAAAAAATAGAACCATTATGCATATATAGGGTATGCTACAGAATAATGTTTAAGATCAAGACTGGGGATTATTTCACTGAAAACTGCATTTAAACAAGATGTTTCAACGGCTGAATTTGTCACAAAGAGACCAATTTTCCTCCAACATCATCTTTTCATGTACCATTTCTTATCAGGCTAATTTCTGATGATTTTGCCAGAAAATGCATTTTCCTTTAGGCAATACCTCCCAGCAGTGGTCAGCACATATCATATCAGAGCTTGAAAATACAGACAGTTTATCACAAAATCAGAGTTGTAGTATAACAGGTATTATGTATGTATTATACCAAGGCTGGGATTGTAACAGACACTATATTAAAATGTATAATTATTTTATTGCTAGATCTCCATTGTAAGAGGAAAAAAGGAAGACAAATTAATTTAATTTATTCTAAATATTCAATATTTTTTCCTCTTGATAAACTGTGCCCACAGAACTAATGGAGATTCAACTCACTCTAAAGTTCTCCTTTTAATTTTGGAATTATATATGTTGCCACAAAATCTAAACCAAAGTAAGAAACTGAGGGTGTTTTGACTAAAAAAAAAATAAAATTTTAATCAGAACTACGTAAAAGTTTAAGCAATAAAATTATAAGTAGAATATTATAGAATATTATAAATTACTATGCAATTATAAAATATTATTCTTATTACACCTCGATATAACATTATTCCCATTATGCACTGTAATGGTTGTGTTACAAAATGATGTGAAAACAATTAAGAACTTACATAGATTAAAGTTAAAATGTTCAAAGCCCAATTTAATATTTCCCCAAAAGAATCTGGATTGGTTTGACAACAAGGCATTCGGAGTTTTTTAAAATCAGCATTATCTTTTTGGTGCAAAATCCCTTTTGGCAAATCCCTTACCCGGAATATATCTACTGATGCAACACACATGTTTGGGAAAGGCAGTAAAGGAGAAATTCAATTCACCATTCATCCTGTCCCCAGAATTTCAGCTGATGATCAGCAGAGCTAGCTAGCAGGCACACACTGGAAGAGATTTAACCTGTGACACCACTGCTATTTCAGACCTCAGACTTCCCTACAAAACTTGAACAAGCAAATTTATGTCAATTTTACTGTCAAAAAGAAGACTTGGGTTTTTTAACATATTCTAACAGGAGCATATTATTAAATACAGCTGAGTTTTCAAAATAGCAAGGATATTTTGAGTACAGCTCATGGAATTATAGCTGGCACAGTATAATGTTCAAACTGGGCTGGCTTGCTCATATATGCAATGCGTATATATCTCTGTCTCCAAATTATAGCAATGTATTTGCATTCCAGCAGTATTACCTGTATTATTCAAGGTAAAGGAGAATATCCTATAGCCCATATTGAAATATATAGTTGTAGGATGCATCTCTCCCTCCTTATCCTTTTTGAACCTCACATTTACAGTGGGACAAAAGCATGCACATGGCCACTTACTGCAAATGTACTGTAAATCAAGACCATGATTTACTGTATCTGTGGGGAAGGAACTGTTTCTAGTTCTATGTTTGAATAAATGAAGGGGTCATGGCATAACCTATGAATGCTACTTTTATATTAATAAATGCCCTTTTGTTCTTGCTCTGCCTCATGAGAGTTTCTGAAATTAATCAGAGTTCAGACCCAAACCCTGTCATCTTGTGGTACAGAACACTAAGCAGATATTTACAGCCAGCAGAGAGTACCTGCCACTGGTGTCTGGTGTGGCTGGCACACAGCACTAAGTCATTTACATTGGCATTTACTAGTTACCCAGAAATTTGGTTGCTGTGTTTTGATACTGAAATTCACACATTTCCTGCTGTCTGCATTGTGTAAATCCTTTTTGTTTGTTTGTTTTTGACTTCCCGTGGTAGATTTCAGTCTCCTGCACAGGGAACTATCTCTGCCTTTGGTATAGAAGACATGTCAGAGGCATGGCCAGGAGAAGGATAAAAGGAAGATTTTTGTGTTGATTTCAGCTCTTTGGGTCAGTGCTGGATGAAAAGGATGCTCCAAACTATCACAGCAACTGAAGGAATTGTAAATATTTTCACACCAATCCCTCTTTCATCTGCAAAGAAAGGGCTGGTTGGGCTTAAAAAAGAATCAAAATAGAAGTATGCTTAAGGAGTTCCAGTAAATCTTAGTTGAAGTAAAACTGCAAAAGTAGGACAGAAAGCTGTAGTGGTATTATCAAAAAGTGACTCTGTCATTGTTGCACACCAATTTCCTTTTGCTGAAGAAAAAACTTGGTTAATTCTAATGGCTGCAAAATATTAAAATTATCAGACTTGGTGTAAAAACAAATGGAAATATCCTGTTTGCAATAGAAGCAACTACACGAGTTCTGATTTGAAGCTAAATACATGTGGACATTTTCATACAGTGTACATGCTGGCTGCTGTTAGCAGTTGTGGTGACTCAGTACTGGGCCCGTGGAAAGGCCATTGCATAGTTTTTTTAGGGGAGAAAACACAGGTCATATCTATGTTTGTGACAATTTCCAGCTGGCTTCCCTGCTAGTGACATAAATAATTAGCATAAATGGATTTTTAGCTCTTTAATGCCTCCAACAGTATATCGCACTGAGAACACATTTCCAGAAAATCATACAGCTTGTTATAACTTCATATGTGATTTATTGCTACTTATTATTTATTATGAATTTTTCTATTGTGAATGTATTTGCACAGAACTACTCTTTAGGGAAGGGTTGCCTCAAAGTGGAAAATGAAGTAACTATGAAGTGACTGCTCCCAGTACAGAATATACCTATTATGTAGTCAGAATACATCTATTGCAATTCAATGTGTAGCTCTGTGATTTGACTTACTTCCTAACCATTTTCCAACTGTGGAATTGACATGTTCAATGGCAGGGCTGTCTGCCAGCTGTGATGTACAATAAGGTAAAGGTCTGTTCAGATTAAAAGTTTTCACCTGCAATCTTTATGTGTGCACTGAATGCACTTGTCAAATCAGGCCTCCCTGTGTGAGCAGAATAAATAGGAATAGTTAAATGGTTGCAAGTGAATAATGGAGAGATGGTCAAGCAAGTGCAAAATGAATTATTTCTCAAAGTGCGACTTCATATATATAGCCCATATATGTGTGTATGAACACCCTTTATAGTGGGAAGGACATTAAGTGTGGTTTACTAAACCTTCAGCTGTGTGACAGACCTGGTTTATCATCTCCATTGCAGAATGCTTTGGGACACCTTCACACAGCCAACTTTTCTGGTGCTGGAAAAATACAGAGTATTACTCTTCATGTGCTTTTTGACTGGTGATAAGAATAGTGTCTATTGTGCTATCTATTCATAATAAGCACTTAAAGGTGAAGTCATTTATATATTGGCACTGCCTTGCAACCAGAAGCTCAAGACAGGTAGCCCCGCTTAAATAAAGGAAAAAGAAATTCTTGCTTGAAAAGTCAAGAGTTCAGCAGTGGAAAGGCCAAGAAAACAGAGGAATCTGCTCTTTAACTACCTTTGTCCATTACACACAGGACATTAAAAGGTACAGATTTATTTCTCTGAAAAATCTGACAATTAAAAATGAAAAAGTTGTGGCATTTGATATATATGTGCAGGTTCACTAGTGTTCTTTGGTTACTTTCTGCTGCTCCAGTAATACGAAACAGCCATAAACCCAGCTGGATTTACAGCTGCTTTGTTTGCTAGAGCAATGAAAAATAGGCCAGAGTGTCCTGGTGAAAATGGCTCATATGCTGCAGCCTAGATTCTCAACAATAGGAACCTAAATCCACATTTAGGTTGTTAAATAAGCGGCCTTCTTTTCTGAAGTGCTGAGCCTACTTGTGTTCCACTGAACCATTAAAGAAGAAACTTGAATTTATTAGTTTCTGATGTGCAAGACTCTACCTGCAACGGCTGGGGTGTCAGGCTGCACCTGCAGTATGAAAAACTGGTTTGGAGATGGGGCTTGTAGCTTGTGAAACAAATTTGGCAAAGAGCTGGATGAGGTGTAGTCCTACCCCCAGGGATGTGTGAAGAAGAAACAATTAAATGACAAACAGTTGGCACTTAAGATTTGATAGTCCTGATTCAATGCTCAGGAGCCTGAAAATCAGAATGTGCCTATGAGAGATTATTTTAAAAGGGTAATTAATCCTAATAGGAAATGCAGACATTGTTAGGGGCAAGTCGTTACTTCTTGAAAGTTGGACAAGAAAAGGCAACACTACATCGACATGTCTGCATCTACTGTCCATGTTTTCCATCTGTGCTCCTCTTTGTGTTGCTTTCTTTGAGGCTGGCAAGGATTTATCTTGATTCTAGCAAAAGTGTGAAAACTACACTTTACTTTGACCAAAAAAGAAATGGACACTGCAAAGATGGAGGAAAAAAAGGGTAGTCTGGATTTTGGATTTCTTCCAAATTTGAAAGCAAATCCTTTGGTACAGAATGTAGATGGGAAAAAAACAAAGTTAAAAAAAAAAAAAAGGCAAACCCCATAGCAACAGGGTTCCTTCAAAATGATTAATTATTTTTAAACCCTTTACTTTGAGAGTGCAATTATTAGCTTTTGGTGTCAAACCCAATAGTTGGAAGCAGAGCTGGTTCTGAAACAGGTTTCTAACAGCCAAATCAGAAAGGTTTGTTGCAATATAAACTTCTTGAACTGTTGAACTTTTCCTCCTACGCATTAAAGGACCAGGTCTGAAGTTTGTTCAGATCAGTATGGAACAACGGACTCCAGCTCCGTGCAATTTATTTATGTCAGATGAAGATATGATTTTCTCTGCTAATTTTTCCGGTTCCTATCAGTGGCAATGGACTGATGATCCAAGCATCCTAGAATTTAAGAAATGCAGCCTACATAGGGAGCTTAGTTTAGCAACCAGTCTTCTGTTATTAGCCCAAGTCAGAGAATGTTAATTTAGCTTGATTTTCTATGGATTTCTGAGGGAAGGCAGAATTTTTTTTGCTCCCTTCAATTTAAAAATAATTTCTAACTTTCAACATCATAGAATAATTTTTAACTGAAAAAATAATGTGACATCTTGCTTTGCCAAAATACACAATAAATCATAGCTGGGCTTCGTGAATGAAGATTTGGGAAAGGTCTCTACCCATGTTTGTCACAAGCCCGCTGGTGGCTAAAAAGGCCAATACGAGACAGGCATGTCCGATTGCAAAAGGCACAGCAGAGAGACTCCTTAAGTGATAAATTCTGCAAGACATGATTCTCTCTGCGTTGCCTTTTCTCCTCAAGGGTGATCTTGCATGCTTTCTCAAAGGCATCAGCAGCATTATAGATGGTGTGTCTCCAGACCTCCCGGTTGGAGGCCAGAGTAGACCAGTTATGGTGATCAATATGGCCAAGGCTGAGATGTTGTTTCAGGGAATCCTTGTATCTTCTCTTCAGGGCTCCTCTCTTGTGGCAGCCGGTGGCAAGTTCACCATAAAGCAAGATCTTAGGGAGGCGGGGTCCTTCATCCTGGAGACGTGCCCTGCCCAGCACAGCTGTGTTCTCAGCAACATGGCCTCAATACTTGTGACTGCTGCTTGTTCTAGAACAGAGGTATTAGTCACGTAATCTGACCAGTGGATGTTTAGGATTGCATGGAGGTAGCATTGATGGCAGAGTTCTAGGAGTCGCAGGTGGTGACGGTAGATGACCCATGATTCAGATCCATATAAGAGAGTAGACAGCACAATGGCTCTGTAAACACTGATCTTTGTACTTTTCTTCAAGTGTTTATTTCGCCAAACTCTTTTATGAAGCTTTCCGAAGGCACTATATGCCTTTGCTAACCTGTTGTCTATCTCCCCGTCAACCTTACCGTCCAAGGAGATGAGGTTACCTAGGTAATTAAACTGCTGGACTGATTTGAGCTCTGATTCGCCAATGGTGATATGGGGATGATGGAAGACTTCCTGAGGTGCAGGTTGATAGAGAACTTCTGTCTTCAAACTGACTTCCAGCCCAAAGAGCTCAGCAGCGTCTGCAAAGCAGGATGTTAAACGATGCAGAGCTGCTTTTGTGTGGGTGACAAGGGCGGTGTCATCAGCATAAAGCAGCTCCTGGACAAGATGATTTAAGGTCTTAGTGTGGACCTTCAGTCGCCTTAGGTTGAAAAGGCTTCCATCAGTACAGTATCGAATGTAGATACCATCCTGATCCTCAAAGTCTGCAGTGGCCCTTTGGAGCATCATGCTGAAAAAGATTGTGAATAGGGTTGGTGCAAGAATGCAGCCTTGTTTCACACCATTAATTATTAGAAAGGGCTCAGAAAGTGCATTGCCATAACTGACTTGGACGTGTTGATCCTCATGGAGTGAGATGATCATTTTGAGGAACTTGGGGGGACAACCTAAGCGTTCCAAAATCTGCCATAGACCTTTTCTGCTCACAGTATCGAAAGCCTTGGTGAGGTCGACAAAGGTTACATAGAGACTTTTATTCTCTTCTGTATACTTGCAGTTGTCTGAGAACAAACACCATGTCTGTGGTGCTCCTGTTGGCTCTGAAACCACATTGGTTTTCAGGTAGAATTCCTTCTGCTATAGCGGGTATTAGTCTGTTTAAGAGTATTCTTGCCAGGATTTTGCCAGCAATGGAGAGCAGAGTAATACACAATAAATAAAGAGGAAACTATAAGCACAAAGCACTACAACTGTAAAGTGTAGATTTCGAGTATTTTCTTTAGGTATGATTCAATAAGTCAAATGGTAATGTTCAATTTCACTACTATAATCTGATAGACTATAACTTAAAAACTGAGTTTTTAAGTTTTAACTTAAAAACTAGTCTGTCACTGAAGCAAAATCTAGTATGGTCATTTTAGTTCAGGAGGCTAAATTAAGGGCCATGGTGGTTGTTGAAACAAATGCCTTACAAAATGGAAATGATTCTCCACTGAAAAATTCCTGGAACAATCTTATACTTAACTGAGAAAATGCAAAACAGAATGAGAAGAAACTTCAACTTGCAAGTGGAGACAAGCACAGTCAATCTTAAATTGAATAGAAAATTTAAAAAACCCCAACCTAAAAACCCACCTAAACTGCAGTTCCCACCCGAAACTAACCCCTTCACTCAGTCTCTTCTTTCCAACATTTTGAAATGTAGTGTTCATCAGCAGCTAAGTCTCAAATGCTTCCCTTTCAATTAACTGGTCTGGATCTCAAACATTTTATCATCTTCTCTTGGGGCAAGAACTCCCTTTGTACCTTTGCTTCAAAGACAAAGTGATACACAGAGCAAGGGGCAGGGGAGGCAAACTTGCTGTTGTTCCACATGAGCTCAGTCCCCTTGCAGAGCATCCTCTGGGGGATTCCTCCATACGGTTCCTAACCTTAAGAAAGCCTTTCCAAAGGCTTTAATCTGTAGCAGAATGGGGTATCGTAATATGTGTGTTCGCCCTCAGGAGGCATGGCAAAGGTTACTAGGCATTATTGACCTGCAGTGTAATAATGTCCCTCAAGACTAACCTTTAAAGCTTTCAGTTCTGAGCAAGTAAGACTAGCTGGATCTCTTCTATGTCTCTGGGAATATTATAACTTCTCATAAAGAATACTGAAAAAGGACAAGAGGAAATTGCCATTTTCTCTGAGACAGGCCTGCAAGGCACACATGTACTTGGTTTAAACAAATCTCTCTTCTTTGGTAAGATGTTTGGTCAGAATGGTGTTGCCAACATCAGTACAATTTTGACAGTAGCAATTTCCTGCATTACTAATAAGAATGCCAATTATTTTTCAAAATTAGGGAAACATATAATTTTTGTAAGGTATAGCAGATTACAAGACCTATCTTGTTTTCTATGGAGGTATATTTTTCAGGGCAATAAATGGTCTAATGGCCTTCATCTCAGTTTAAAATACAGATAAAGAGGGGTTTAACTTCAAAATTAGACAAGGCTTGTAGCAATATTTTTCAAGAAGGTCTAAGCCATTTAGAATCACAAACTGATAGAAATTTCCCATTTTGAATAGACTGGTCTTGCGGTTTCACAGAAACGGATCAGGGTAGAAATGAGGAGGGTTACTGGGAAGGGCAAATTTATTCAGTACTTTTCCCCTACAATGTCAGTGGAGTTTATTTATTTACAGAGTAGAAACTGCATGCCCCTTCATACTCTTGTGCCTTTCAGTGATATTGACATTTACGTTGCTAGAGTTGCTTCTCACATCAACCATCAACTGCTCTACCTGTTAGTTCACCGTCTCAGAATGTTAATCATAACCCCAAAATCCTTTAGATATTTCACACCTAGAATATTCTACAGAATATGCATTATGTGTCCTTCATATAGCTGCAAGTTATATCAACAGCAGCTTCAGTTGTTACCCGTGCAACTTTTTGGTTTTCCATGTCAAAATTTAAAAACATCTGGGAAAAAATGATGCCTAGAAACAGAACCATATGCAAACAACAAAATAATATTAATAAAAATCCCAGAAATGCCTGTCAATCTCTTTTCCAAATTTAATCAGAAATACTTGACTATTATGAGAATTCAAAGTTAATCCTAACTGCAGAGAAATAGAGAAGGGTATTTCATAGGGAACACTTGAGTAGAGTTCTATTCCAGTAAAACTTCACCTTGTGCTTTAGCACAGTTTAACTATCAAACTACCAGGAAATAAATCTTTGCCTTGAACAATATGTGAAAGAGCTTGACAATTTCCATCAGGTTCCTAATAGACAAATATCTACATCATGAAGCTGCTACTTATCAGAAAATCCAAGGAATAAAAAATAAAAGGGTGCTGATTCCCTTAAAATCTTCCCTCAGAAGACTGGCTCCAGTAAAAAGCTCCTGTAAAAGTATCAGATGTAAGGCCTGGTGAAGAGCAGCATTGTGTGAATACTAATGGCTCAGTGGTACACTGTACTTGAAAATTAGCAATCACAGTTTCATATTTGATTATTACTTTAGCAAACTGCATTTTTCTCCTTTTCTATTTCTTTCTAAATATTTAGCATGTTTTTTAGGCCATGTTTTATTTAAGTAAAGAGTGTAAAGGAATTTTATATGGTTGTTATACTTTTTAAAACCGTATTGCTAACATATTTCTTCTTCCAGTGGTCTGCTTCTGTAAATTAAAATCATAGTGAATGCTAGTTCATTAAAAGCTCTTTCTTACTAAATGGTTTAGAGGAGTTGATTTTTTTTTGAGGGTTGGGAGGAAGAAACATGAACATTTCTATAACTGCAAATCAGGAACCCTAATAATCCATTTTATCTTGTTTGGATCATCAGTGTCTAGGTGAGATCTTCTAATTTGGCAATCTGAGAAAGGTAAATGTATCATGATGTGATGAGATCTGGTCATAATTCCTTTTAACCTGAGACTCTCTGGCCTGATGAGACTTAAGTTTTGGAATGAAAGATAATAAAAGAACTCAACAAACAAAACCATCACCACTACCAGAAGCAAGCAGGAAAGACTGGAACTAACAAGCACAATAAATGTTTGTGTTAGAAATCAGTTACCACTGAGCACCACTAAACAGGTAATTTTCAGCAGGCTAGCAGCTAGATTACTTGCTTAAGTGTATCCAGGTTATAAAGCCAGAAAACCTTGTTATGTCAATTTTCTTGCCGGCAATGCAGTCCTATTGAATACCTTTGGCCAAAACACTGCTAGGGAAAGAGACTTTTTCTTATTACCAAAACCCAGCATCCAAGGCTAATGCTTCAATAACACTAAAACTCTCCTTACTTTCTGCCCATATTGATGTTTCTGTCATTGCAAGGGGAGTGATTTTATCAGCTGAATTAGAAATGACCCAACATTCTGTTTGCAATGAAGTTTCTTACTGTGGTTAAGCAAACTCCAGGTCAGTTCAGAAATCAGT
Organism: Manacus vitellinus; assembly: GCF_001715985.3. Taxonomy (NCBI): domain Eukaryota; kingdom Metazoa; phylum Chordata; class Aves; order Passeriformes; family Pipridae; genus Manacus; species Manacus vitellinus. Next base: position 44,546,882 of record NW_021939396.1, on the reverse strand, counting down.
CCATTAGCTGAAAAGTTGTGGAAAGGAAGAATTCGCAATTGGAACTGACAGCTGCCTTTTAAGATAGAAATTGGGGAACACTCCTGAATGTAATTGCTAAGGAATCAGTAGTCTGCAGTCTCAGTTATTTGAGAACTGTTCAGTGGCAGAGCAAGCCTTGTAGAGTGCTTTTTCTTGCCTTTTGGTGACTGGAAACATGACCTAACCACTACACATGGTCACTAAAATCTTGCAGTTAACTTGCCATTGATGGACAAGTGTGTCCTGCTCATTATTGCTACTGCTTAGTTTTCATTTTGAGAATGATAACAAGGCTGCCCTTCAGCTCAGTTCCCAGACCTGTATAGTGGCACTCTTGCAAAGTTAAAAGCATGGCCTCTGCCGCTTTTCCAGTTAAGATCATTGGTCAGGAGGTGACTCACAAAGTGCTCACATTGGTCTCTGCAGGTGAGTGAATTATTTCCAAAAGTTTTCCAAATCTTAGTCAGCATACTGCAAAATATGTAGACTTTCAGGTCCAGTGTAAGGCCCAAACCCTCTTGCCTAGAAGCCACCTCATTTCTGGTTCCATTTTTGGCTGAGGCAGTTAAACAACTACTCCTTTGCATGTCATGGGGATGCCATATTATTGTCCACATGAAGACTGATCAACCCAAAACAGACTTCTCACATCCCACCCCACAAACCCATGCTCAGACAAAGTGAGGAATGCTACTGTGACTATCCCTGTGTTATGGACACTCCTAGCTGGTAAGCATCAATATAAAAGAAAATCAGGAGTTTACCCCTTTGAATTTGTATTTTGACTGGCCAATTCCTTCCCAAGGTGAGCTTTTGTATCATATATCTAAGGCACTTGATTTGCTCATATTATATAGGGAACACAGTTTATAGCTCTGGATTTTGGATGATACTTATGGGGACAAATTCTTTAAAACAGGTATTGTGCTGTCTAATGTAGATACATCAAAGTTTTTTTGGTCAAGCCCCTGAGGAACAAGATGCTTAGGCATCTTCAACTTCATTTGTCAGTCAAAGTCAGTAGGAAGCACATTTAAGTCTGGAATAAATACCACTGTGACTCTTCAGTGCTAAACCTGCATAGAGGTTCTGTTTCTATGATTACTGAAGAAAAACACAGTACACTATTTGTTAAAGAGTTTAACCAGAAAGGCTCAAAAGTTGGAGGAGTGCTTTTTGCCTTCTTCTCACAGCTGCTTCTGGTTCAGCATAAAATTCTTAATCGTGGTGTACACTTGCAGGTGAGGCATTCTGTGGGATGGCACCCTTTTTTCAGTTTACCAGTATGTGAATAAACCCAGCAAACATATTCCCTTTCTATAGAACGCCATTTTTAGAGTTTGACTTATTACCTGTTTCATCATGTCCCTGCTATGAACTGATGAGAAAAATATGTGCTCTCCAAGGTGTGATGACATTTTTAACCTGTGATTTCTAGGGACCATAATTTAAGAAACCCTGGAATATGGGATGTTGATACACATGTGGTGTTCCTAGATAAAGCTTGTCTTTAATTTTTGATATTGCAATTTCCAAATAGTCTTTTAGTGGAAGATGGTTCTTGGATCTAATATCCTATAAGAATAAGGGGTCAGAGCACTTGTACTGGTGTTTGTTCCATGTCCATCCAAAGAATATTAATCCTCTTTTTTCCTGCTAAAATTCTCTGTGGAGCTTCTGTATCTCATTACAAGTATATATGGTAGCTGATCTAGTCTCTTCTTAGGTGATAATATATAAATACAGGGTTTTTATTACAATCATAACATATATTTTTAAAAAGCATTGCACTAAGATACATTGGTGAAAAATCATTATTATGACAGAAACATGTTTTTAATGAGCCCTGAAGTCAGAATAACAACAATTACGAATGTAATTCACTACCACAATAAAGTAATTTATTTATCATAATAAATTATCCCAGAATTAAAAAATAAAATATTACTTTAGCTACAGTCTGTTAGAGGGGGCAGATTTAAGTATTCTCCTTAATGTTGGAAAAGACAAATCAGGCAATTTTATATTGGATAATTAAAGGCCTTCTGAAAACCAGACACATTTTAAGAAAGAAAAGAAAATGTAATTCCCAATGGAGCTGAGAATCCAACTTCTTCTTTAGAAAAGAAGTCTATAACTGAAAGAAATGTTTTGAGTTTTATTCTTTTTCCTTTTAGGTGAAGAAAAAAACAAATGTGGATTCAAGAATCTAAGGATTAAGTTATAAAAAACCCCTTAGACTGACCTCCAGTATTTTGGAAGCAAGCCCAGTGTGTAATGAGGGAGTAAGAGAACGAGGAAGACGGAAAAGGCAACATTTTTCTTTGGTTTTGGTATGCTTACAGTGCCTTTAGGGACTTTATCTGGGTATGCTAGGTAAACAACACAATGGAATTATGCAGGTAGTCTGTCCCTCACCACCCATTTAAATTATGCAACAAATATTTGATTGGTGGCTTCTTTGTACTGAAAAGTGCCTGATCACTTCATCTTTCTGGTAAAAGAGAACATTACTTAAAGGGAAGTGAGTTAGAAAATAATACAACAGCACACAAAAATTTGGCAGCAAAATCACTTTGAGAGATTGAAGCATCAGCTCTAATATAAGCAAGCAACCCTGAGAATTGGAAGCAAAGGATTTCAGATAGCTTGGGAATTTGGCTGCCTCTGTGGCTGATACAGTAAACAGCTTCAGAAACCATTATGTATTTCTGCTAATCACTTAGGCCATAAGATAACAACTAAGTTGACATTTTGTGTGCAAGAAGTGAAACTGCTTACTCCTGTTCCCCATTTTCTGTCATTTTTGCAGAACAGTGACTGTCAGCAGAGCAATAATGTTATAGCACATTGGCAAAAAGACAACCTTGAGACTTATGTGCCCCCAAATGCAAGTCCTCTCTGAAATTTTTTCATGTTTTAAATTACAAATGTTACTATCTTCTCTGTGCATCATCTAGTAAGAATGCAAAGAGTGCAAAAAGAAAGGAAGTCGAAGGTTATTTGGGCCTTCTTTTTTTTTTTTAGAAATATGCCCAGCACTCACTCTTTAGCTTGCTTTCTTATCATGCTTCAATATGCAGCTCCATCATTGCTTTTAGTGGTAAATTCATAACTTGATGTTACAGTTGGCTTTTAATAAGAACTAATTTAAAATATTTCTCCCTCCTCCTTATCCAAAGATGTGCATTTTTATGGGCACTCAGATTGTTGCACCTCAATTTTGCTGATAAAATTGTTAATGAGACCCCATTGTCATTGATGATATAAAGTTTGTTAAAGAAAGTTTCCTTTGGGGGGAGATAGAAGTAGTGTTATAACTAAGGATGTAAAGAACCATTAATCTTGAAGTCAAATAAAAGTTTGGTCTTCACCAGGTGAGGTAAAACTCATTCCCCCCAAAATACAGGTTCATACTGTTTCAGATCTTGGGCTTAGACATTCAGAAATGTTCTTCTCATGCTCTCTTCCTTTTCTTTACCAAGACATACAGCAGGACTGAAATTATCTATTCATGTCTTGAATGTAATATCACTCATAGTATGTGAAGTTTTCTTCTAATATTATTCTTTTTCTGAAATTGCAATTAGTTTTAATGTACTGAATCTATCACAAGTATCACTATGCTCTAGAACAAGTAACCACACTTTGAAAATTGTCTTTCCAACCTGTATTTCACATTTTAGCATGTACATAAATAGATGCTTACAGTTATTACCTTGCTTAATTTTACAGGCAAATGTGTGGTTTTAATGCTGAAGAGAGGCTGCATATGACCTTCAGCCATTTATTCTACTTATCTCAGTGGTGAACATCCATAGTCTCTTCGGAAGAAGTACATCTAAAATAGGAACAGTTTTGTGTAGAAATGCTGACAGTCCATCCTTTCCCCTAGTGAAGTTATGGAGATTTTGCCAATGGGTGGGTGAGACATTCTCCTGAAATCTTACTGAGTGCTTCCATCAATGATAAGGAAAGTATCAAATCACATAAGGAGTAAATATGGAAAGTATATTCAATTCAAGCATTTTGGGAAGCGGAAAAAGAAAATACCTAGAGACATGAGAAATAAGCTATATGGTGATAAAAGAGAGTAGAGGTGGATGTTTCCATAGGAACCAAGAGAAAAGAGATTTGTCTGTGTTCAGAATCACTTGTATGACATTTAGAAAGGGGTCAGCAAGTTTCTTCGTACAATTCTTTCTTTTCCTTATGCTCTTCAAAACTCTTTAGATACTTGGAAAGTAAAAAGAGTTTGAAAGGTGGAAAAGACTCAAGACAAGGGAACTGTAAAGTTAGTGTTGCCTCATTTACACAAGGTCTTCTATGATATCCAGTATCTGTAAGCGATAATTAATGTATGTGTTTTTAAGGAATTGATGAGTACTAAAAAGGCTACATGTGTCTTCAGATTATTTGGTCTCTGTGACTTGGAACATAGCACTTTTTTTTCTTCTACAGAATGATGAGAAAAGCAAGTAAATCTCACCAAAACGGTACTGGCCAGAGAAAATATTACTATTTTTATGTCCTTAGTTGTACTGACTAATATATTTTTGCCTGTACGGGATACTCTAATGCATGTTTGTGTGGAAAAATGTAATTTGTTTAAAGAATAGAATCCAAATAACTTCCGAAGTCCAAATATTCCAGGAGAAGGATATATGTGAGATGCCTTGTTCTGAAAGAGATCTGCGGCTGAAAGCTGGCAAATAGCTAGGTAGGAGTCAACAATGCCTTACAGTGGCAATAAAAAGCAATGTGATCTTGTGTACTAACCCGGTGGAACAATCATTCTGCACAGCAGCATTATGACTGTACCTCTCTAGCCAGATCACACCTGGACTATTGCCCTCAGTTCTACCACCTACAGCAAGGTACCAAAAAATACAGAATTACAGTGATAGAAGGAGGGAGTTGAAGATGAGGAATAATTTGAGGGTCCCTACCATTCTACTTAGCCCAACAGCAAATACGGAAATGAATGAGCTGACACAAGACAAATATAATTATGAAACAGGGTGAGGAAAGGATCCAAACATAGAATGACATTATGGTTAAATAAATATAGGCTGCATATGAAAACAGTGTATTTTTTTTATGGTAATATTTTCCCTGTGGGAATGCCATCATTTTTACAGCAAATTTGGGGAAAACCCTGGAGAGCATATGTCAGAGAGCAATCATGAACTTGTAGTTATAAGAATATATTTAGCATATCTTTCTCATTCTCATTATTATCATTATATAAATTTATTATATAAATGTAAATTTATTATATAAATATAAATTTATTATATAAATGTAAGAGGTAGGGGAATAATGAGTTGCAGGAAAGAGAGGTAGTTGTAGCTAGATGCTCCTCATCAAGTTCACAAATAATTGCAATAATTAATTTCTTTTTAATCAAGAATAAAAGGAAAAATATGTAGTGGGTTAATGATCAGTGAGAAGAAGGCCTGAGTGCTCAGAGTTCTGCCATGAAATCATAGGAGTTTTATCAGGTGACGTTGAATGGGACATGCCTTCAAGAAAATTTATTTTCCAGAAGTCTGAACTTATTTTCCGTACAGCTTGAATTTCTGTAGACCCCAGAGAAAAGGTTTCTGGTAATGCTTTCCTAAGGCATTCATCAAAGAAAAGTTTTGCCTTGAGTTAACATTAAGAGTTAGTGAGAAGAAATACACCAGAAAGCCAGACTGTCTGTTTTGGAGTCCCTCTGGACCAGTGGTGCCATGAATGTGGCCAGGCAGAAGCCGGCTAAGAGCCTGATTGGGGAAGTTTTTTTTCCTTTTTACTTCCCTTTAAAACAGCTGTTAGCCTTCCTAAAATGGGCTTAAAATTGATTCTTGACAGACTCCTATGTAGTATCAAGGCCGTTATTTTTTCACCATCATGGAGATTATTGTTGTTCTTCAACACCTACTAGGATCTTGAAAATGACGTACTACAGAATGTCAAAAAGTCAGTCATGTAAAAAGTCAAGAAATAAGGTAGTAAAGAAAATTCACGTTATCCTGACTGGCTTTGCCAGTTGGTTTAAATGAAAGTGATAAAGTTATGTTTCCTTCACTGGCACTGTAGCTCTTTCCTTAGTTTTCTATAAGCCTGTTGTGGAAGACAGAATTTAAATGTCATGGATCATTGCCAACAGAAAAATGAAACTTCTCTTGGGTGGGAGCAGAGAATGTCAATAGCTTGCTTGAGCCTCGGATTCATTTTGCAGACACGCAACTCAATTCAAGGAGATTTGGTAGGATGAGATAAACAAGTGTTGACAAAACCTAGAAAAGAAACAGACTTCCACATATTTATGGAAGGTAGGTAAGCTGCTTCTCTGAAAGGGAGCACTTTAGAGGCTGATCTCATGCCAGACTTAAGCTGCAGATTGCTATGCAGTGTTTCATTCCTTTGCTTGGGTTAGACATGGTTTCTCATCCTTCAAAAGTGAAAGGTGGATGGGCAGAAAAAAAGAGGGGAGGGAATGAGGTCTTTTTCTCCAGTTTTGTTGGTATCAGAAAGTAGATGATCCACGTGTAGCACCATCACTGATTTATGTGAGAGCTATCCATATACAAACCAAGACAGTCTGAAAATGCACCTAAAGGAATGCCCTTGATTTTATTGCTGCATGTTAAGAGGAAAAATTCAACTCTGAAACACTTTTTAGAGTACAGTTCTCTTTTTCTTTTCTGCCAAGACATCGTTATGAAGTTCTGTGCTTCTAGGCTAAAAAAAACCCACTTTTCTAAAAGAGACTGAAGGATGACTCTCTCTGAGCTATTTTACTCCCTGATTTAGTAAATAGATTTTAATGGGTTAATTTCCATTATTAAAGCTAATCATGCCATTAAAGTATTTGTCTGAAACAGGGTCCTATGCATTACTGAGATCATCTTTTCCTAAACAGGAAACAAGATTAGGGCATTGTAGAAAGAATTGTCAGTTTGATTGGGTGCATTTGATGTAACATTTCTTTTTCATTTTGAATCTGCTTAGTTTAAACTTAGATTTTCTTGCTGGATTTTTCATCTTTCACAAATGTTTCTGTGTACTTACTATGTATGGCATCTGTACACAACTACTAGTGCAGACTACTAGTTAGCCTTCATTTTGAAATAACTTTTCCCCAAGTAGAAAAAGTCAGGTTTTAACCAGTGTGTCTGTAGAATTCATTTCAGCTCAGAGCAGGTAATAATTTAATGAGTTTGTATTAGTGTGAAAGAGAGTGGGACTTGTTTTCCCAAGTGGGATAACAACTGGCTAAGGTTACTATATTTACGTAGGCTTTTGCTTTTATCAAGGCATGTACGACACCACTAATGCATAGGCTGAATGAAGGGTAACCTGTCAGGAACAGAAAAAAGGATAGAAATACCCTTAATACACACATCCTCTGCATAGTTTCTCATTTTATAGATTTTTTCATATCCTTAGTTAAACCCAAATATTTATGAAACTAAGGACCAACTCTATTGGTAGACTAATATGAAAAACTATTTAAATTGTGAAGTATCTATGGTAAGTAAACATGAAAATTAAATGACTAAATGAAGAGATAGTTTCTTATATACATTCAAAGTCCTTTGTGTACACAGATGTCCATTTGCATATGCTACTTGCTATAGAAAGTGTGTTGTGTCCATGAGAATCTATATACAACTCAACTTCTTCAAAATTAACCTCTCCCTCTATGGATATTGTATTTCCCAAAAGATCAGCTGTTAAGTTTTCTTAAATCCTCTTCAGATTAGCAACATAATTCAATCCAAATTCTAATTCTCACAAATGGTACTCATTATATCTTATGATGTATTACAACTGTTTTAACTTCTGTGTGGGAAATAATAATATCCTGAGTGCTATTCTTTCATAGGTTTTTCTATGTGTTTTTGGCCCAAGCAAAATAAATTAGGTGGAGAAAAAATGATGCAAGGCTTAGAATTCAGTTTGTGATTAACAGACCACAGGTACTTACTTGATGTTTTCTGATGAAAACAGTACAAAATGCTGGCTGTACTACATAAACAACAAACAACTCCAAAAAACAATTGCAATCATCATGTTAATAAAAACTTTATATTACATATAAGTTCTTATTTAAAGCTTTCCTAAGAAAATGAACAGAAATGTAACTGAGCAAACAAGTATGATGATTCTTCTAGCAGTAGGCTGGACCAAAGATAATTCAACCCTGCATGTGTCCTGTGACTGAAGCTGGGGTGAAGGAAGGTGAAGTACTGCTCAGTGAACCCTATGATACCCAGTGACTACTTTTTGTTTGGATCTCAGAGCCATCTATGCCCTTCAGCAAGTCTTGAACCTGACTGTTGTGGCATAAGGAAAAGAAAACCAAACCAGGGTGACATCCATAAACCAACTCTAGGGCAAAATAAATGTCATCAAGAAAAAGAATCAGGACCGTCACATTTGTAGGCAAAGAGTCTGCACATTTTACTTATTCATTGCCCAATAACGACAACTTCAAAAGATCATATTTCCATTTACTTACACAACAAACACATTCAATCTATAGTTATTGAAGCTAGTTATTTCAATATCAATTTATTAGCAGCATTAACATAAATGTTGATTGTTTTTAAATGCAAAACAATATCTTTGTCGCTAATTTTAGAACTAATTTTAATTTGAACTTGACATTAATATAAACATGACAATGCCACTTTGCCACTATGTATTGCCATCAAGTATTTTTATTTTCTCATGGGAACTGACAGAATATGATTCATAATGACAATATTAATATAAGCCTATGAATAACAATAAGGATTTATAATAATATTAACATACATAACATCATCTGTATTGAATCTGTCGACTTTAATAACTTAGTTTTTTTTTCCTACGTGGTATACATTTTCATGTGTCTATAAATGTCCTCATTAATATACATTTATGATTAGTCTTGAGCTTATGCATAGTCTCTTTTATTATGCAAATAAGGGTTATAACGTACACTCAAAGAGAGCGACTCTCCATACATCATTTTTATCTTTAATAAGTCATATAGAAAGCAAGTAGGTTAAAAACTCATCCCCATTAATTAAAATTGGTTTGCATTCTTGGACTAAAAATGTTAATAGGAGGGGATGTCTAAGGAGATACTACATAGCTCTATTTATGTATATAAAATCTCTCAGAAAAAAATGCCAAAAAAATATTCTTCAGAACCGACAAAAAAAATGAAAAGGAAGAAATTTACAACATGGAGTGAAAGTTTTATCTCTACATACATCCAGGTACAATTGGGAACAATAAGGCAGTCACAAAGGCTGTTCTAAATGATGCATAGTTGTTCCAAGGCATATGGTACATTTCACTTTCAACTGAGACTTTTTCTACCCTTTTAATGCTTTATGTTAGAATCTTAACAAGATTTGTTAGTCCAGCTTGTTTTCTTTAAAGTATAGTTGCCAAAAAAAGCCAAAGAGGAAAACTAGTGTCACAGCCATCTGTGAAAAGAGACAGAACAATAAATGTGTTGAATTGTGATGAGATCTATACCAGTAACAATGAATGTCTCTGGGGAAATTTTCATATGCTGTTGATCTTCTGCTGAACTGGACTATCAAACACATCACTGACATAACACGGAAATAAAACCTTTTTCCTCCATCTTCCTTCGCTGTGTATAAGAAGAAAAGCTTATCTGAAGAGATTAGTAAATAAACTATCACAAGATGAGAATGTAAGTGACATCTTTTGGCCCCAAAGAGTTTCAAAATTATCCTTCTCTTCTTGTGAGAGTGCAATTAGACTAAATAGTCCCTGTTGTCCACATTGATATAAAAGCTATCTGGAAGTGAAGACTTTGATTAAAAAAGCTTTTTCAGAATATCTTTAGGCAATTCATACGTTTGTATTAAAACTTCAGCTTGTGAGTTTTCCTCAATGGGGAAGTAACCTAGTTGCTGAAATCCACATAGCCATGCTCAATGCAAAATTTCTGAGGCTCAATAGCATTCCTCTTTCTCTAGCCTGTGTCATCACTCATTAGAAGATATAGCTTGCCATGTATGATCAAAAATGTATTAATTAAAATTGCTGTGTCAAAAGGTTAACTATATGATTTATGCTATTTGATTATAAGTGCCTTTAGAGAAATGTTAGACTGGATTCCTATATACACTAGAAGATATATTCCCTTTTAACTCAGAAAGATGAGTTTCACTACAGGAAAATAGGAAGGACAGGCTGAGAGAATATTGCTTTTTCTCAGAAATATCTTCAAGGACCCTTTTACAGGTAAGTTTGTTTTGGGGTAGGCAGGAGGAACCCTGCCCTGGGAACTGACCTGTCAACCACTGTTGCACACAGGGTACAAGGTCAGACCATGCTGCTTCTGGAAGGGGCTTCCCAGACCTTCACTGCAGCACTCCCAGCCATGGGGTGATACAACCTGTCTCTCCCCTTTCATGGCAGCTGTCACAACCGAATTCAACAGCCAAGTGACACAGCAAGGTTCTGGCAGGAATAAAGTTGGGAGTGGGACCATTTCCCACTCCTCTCGATCCATCTGCTGTTTAAATGGTTATTTGTGTGTTTATGAGTGGCTTTCACACCAGGGTCAAATGTGGACAAGTGTGATTCAGTTGTAGGAAATGCTATATGTAACTACTACTATAGATGGCTGCTGTCACAGTTTGAATACTGCAGTACAAAACTGTTTCAGCAGCTACACAAGAAAAGTCGACTGCTAGAAGTAAAATTAGTTACCATGTTTAAGAATCTTCCTAAGAAATTACACTTACTAGTGGTTTTGATTTTGGTCCTTTGGGGCTCACATAGCACACAAATGGGACCATCAGTGTTTCACTTGGGTTAGGATTCAGGCTACCACATATCTTTAGTTAAAGTTGGGCTAGATTTTGTGTGATCTATTGTCTTTAAGGTTCTTGGTCTCTTGGTTCTGTACACAGTATCTTTGTAAAGCAGAATCAACATTAACTAGAGAGATGATTCTGGTCCTGATCAGTTCTTACTGTTTCAGCTGTGCTGAGTGGTGTATTTCCTATCACTCAAGATCTTGAGGTCTGAATCACACCAAGTGAATCCTTGAAGCAATGGAATCCAATGTAGAGAGAGCCTTTCTCCCCTTATTATTTTAAACCTATATGAGAGAAAGAGTAAAAGAAAAAGCATCTAGGGAAGGAACATATATTGAGATGGTAAAGTTGAATGAAAATGATTTTTTTAGGTGTGTAGGTGCAAAAGAGAAATATTTCATCTTTGTTTTTCTGAACTACAATTTTTTTCATTGGTATATTTGTTGTACTTTTTCTTGGATACCGTGTTGTCTTCAGGACTTGATATGCTGGATCTGCTACTGGAGTGGGAGTTGGGATTAACCACTAAGGAAAACAATCTACTCTTATGCCTGAAGAAAGGTATTTCAAGCAAATCTGTCTGCAAATTTATTGACCTAAGCTGTTTGTTTTCAAATATTTGAAGAAAAAAATCCCAAACTCGCCCCCTCCCAAACCTTCCTTAGAGCAGCATTTAAGAGAGATGCTTTAAATCAAAAAAAAAAAAAGGACTAAAAATCTCAACAGAAACCTTAAATTAATGAATGTCTTATCATATAGAAAAAGAATAATGAAAAAAGAGTTAGGTGTGAATTAGAATGCAGAATATTACATTAAACTCTTCATTTGTAGGGTTTCATGGCTATGCAAGTCTTGTTTCTGCAATATGCATAGTGTGGTTGAATTTTTGTGCTTTATTTTTGTTTAAGATGCAAAGTCCCATACAGTAAAAGTCATGAATTTAGAAAAGAAAATTGAATTTGTTTTGTAAATCCTACTTATAGATTTCTTTATAGGAAAATGGAAATTTGCTATATATGTATTATATACTAATATGGTACAAATTTTGATTAGGTGTTTTTAAACTCTATTATTTTTGACGCTTTTTCAACAGGACCTGTTATACCACTGTAAATGTTATGCATATAGATATTTTCATAATGTTTGGAAATAACTCACTGATCCATGCTTGATTATTCTTGCTTTTTAATGAACAACTAACTCTCAGAACTTTTCCATTATCCTTATAGCCTACTCTAAAGCCTAGTGATAAGTAGTTTGATTGATTTCAGTGGTCTGTAATTCTAAGATTTTATCAGAGGGGCTTTAAGTCATGCACAAGCTGTAAATCATAGCTGATTTACTTAGGAAGTCACTGGGGGGGCGGGGTTTGAAGAGGTGACTTTATCAAATTGAGATCAATATTTACAGCAGATGAAACCAATTAAAAAAAATTGAAATACTTCCACCTATCTTTGGATACTGTTTAGTGAGTTCTTGCCTAAACTAAATTTATTCTTTGGATATTCATTTTACAGACATTTGTATAGAGCAGGACCAAGCCAGTGGAGAACAACTGTTCTATTCCCAGGAAAACTGGATGATACTCTTAATATATCAGGTGCAAAATATTCATGTTAACCTTTACATTTTCCCCTACTAGCTTCAGCATCATCATTAAGTCAAGTGTGACTCACTTCTCTGAGGATAAATTGTTCCATTTAAGAGGTCACATCAAGAACATGATCTGCTCAAGTTGGGAAGAGGGCTGTACAGTTTTGCAAGTGCCTCTTAAGAAGTGGTATTGGAGTAGATGCTGCAAATAAGGGGGACATAGCAAGGGTTACAACTCCATTAGGCCATACTGCCCTGCCAATTGTTGTTACTCCCATATGCCCCGTGGAATAGCCATGTGAATAAGTGATATACAGAGGTACTGAGAAGGCACAAGAAAGCTGTAGACAGCCAAGTTGCCTATTTGCCATAGGAAGAAAAAGACTGTGGGTGTGCATATAAATTAAACTATTGGCAGGTCTTCTGTACTATTTTTGCTACTGTTAATCTTCCCCGTGAAATATCTCTTCACAACCTGTCTTCTATGAGGAGGAACCTCACGATTTGATATAGTTTAGAACTGTCCTGGCCATGTTGGTTTCAGAGCAGCATATGTGTTTCAGCCTAAGCAGTTAATCAGCTATGTTGAAAACAATAAATTAAATGAATGTACAGAAAACTAGGCCTTCACAAACTGTTGTATACTCAGAGTAGCAATAGTTAAGTCCATATAATACCACAAACTGTGTAATTGATGTAATTTAGGAACAGTTTCAATAAAAGTGCCACCCTTACCAGAGATTTTGTGAACCTCTGGACATAGGTTTTACTGTATCTTGACTTTCATAGTTACTTTGAATTATAGACTTAAACTAAAAGAGCAACCTACTAATAAATACCATTCTATTTCAGCACAACATTTGGGCCAAAGTAATGTTAGGGCTCTTATTTAAACAAAGAAAAGAGGAGATTTAAGGAAATAAATACTCACTGTGACACTACAGCATGAATTTCAGCAATCTGAATTATATTCCCCTGAATGCAGAGTTTGTCTTAATGTCTATAATTACTTGGGAGACTTTCTCTTTGAAGGCAGTTCAGCTTCTCAAAAAACCCACTGTTACTTCTGTCATTCTGTTTGCCTTTATCCAAATCTATATGATCTAAGCCACTTCAATATTCAAATAATGAAAATCATCAACAGAATGTGTGGAGGAAGTGTTATTATCGTCAGTTTTGCATGTGGAGAATTGAAATCACAACAAATGCAAAAGGAATTGACCACAGTTTCACCTAGAAAGTCTGTGGCACAGTACGGAATATAATGTAAGTCTTCTAAATCTAAGGTTAATTTCCTAACTCCTGACCCATCTAACCTCCGCAATTAGTCTCCTTTCCCATGTCTCAACTGAGTGTGCCTAAATATAATTCTAGGATATTGTGTTGATGCTTGTTTTGTTCTGTTTGATGTTGGCTTTTGCATCACCACATTCTTATTCTTTCTGTCTTTTATACAACGTTTTCCTTTTTCTTAGAAGACAACAGCTAGAAAGTAAAGACATAGATCAGTTGATTGCTGGGTGAATCAATTATAGTCCCCCCAGTCCTTGGGGAAATATAATTTTTAGATATGACTAAAATAATAAGTGATATAACATGACAAACATGAATTTCACATTTGTTTTTCAAATATATAATTCTTAAATCTTAATCTTCAATTAGGAAAAAAAAGAGAAAAGAGAAAAGAGAAAAGAGAAAAGAGAAAAGAGAAAAGAGAAAAGAGAAAAGAGAAAAGAGAGGAGAAGAGAAGAGAAGAGAAGAGAAGAGAAGAGAAGAGAAGAGAAGAGAAGAGAAGAGAAGAGAAGAGAAGAGAAGAGAAGAGAAGAGAAGAGAAGAGAAGAGAAGAGAAGAGAAGAGAAGAGAAGAGAAGAGAAGAGAAGAGAAGAGAAGAGAAGAGAAGGGAAGAGAAGAGAAGAGAAGAGAAGAGAAGAGAAGAGAAGAGAAGAGAAGAGAAGAGAAGAGAAGAGAAGAGAAGAGAAAAGAAGAGAAGAGAAGAGAAGAGAAGAGAAGAGAAGAGAAGAGAAGAGAAGAGAAGAGAAGAGAAGAGAAGAGAAGAGAAGAGAAGAGAAGAAGAGAAGAGAGAGAGAGAAAATGTGTTCATCTTTTTTTTTTTTTTTTCATCAGAAGATCTACTGGCTTTTGTAATGCATTAGTCTTGAAAGACATTTGGTTGCCATGGTGTTCCATCATCTTTAGTTGACCACATTCTTCCTTTCATTGCCTAAACAGACTGGTCTGGTAGGACCTCATTTGGATGGAAGAAATAAATATTCTTTCTCAGACAGAATGAGGGCAAGTCTAGTCATCTTCAGCTGCTTGTTACCCAAGACCCAGTTACGTCAAAGCAAAGCCTGGGTGAGATCATTAGGGACAAAATTTCTGAATAGTTCAATATAAGTGTCTAAAACAGTTAATGTTCTTGCTGGCTAAGACCTCCAAAATTGATTCTTCTACAAGCAGATTTGAACCTATATGACCACAAATTCATACAAGGAGGACCTTACCCACTTTGAGACAGAGTCTCAGTCCTGTTTTCAAATATTAAAAATTTTAGCAATCATAAAATATCCAAATGTGTAGAAGTTTCTACAGTTAACTGAGGCTGCCTTTCAAAGCTATGAGCTTTTTGATCTCCTAAAGATCTGAGAGCATTTTGTAGTTTACACTTGTACAGAGGTGTTTGAAAAGATGTGATTATCTCATGTTCATAAAAAGTGTAATGAGTTATTTTTATTTTTGAAAATATACAAAGAAGTTATTTGTTTGATTTTTTTTCCAGAAAGCCCCAAAGGTTTATGAGAAAAAAAATCTAAACTTTGAAAGAACATGTACCCACATGTGAATTTTATATTCATATTGTTTCTTTCTCATATAAAAAGTGGAAGTATTCCATTAAACCAATGAAATATAGCTCAAGACCTTTTATAAATCATGTTTTCTGTCATCAATAGTGGAAGAAAATGCATACAAAGTTTAATGGTTGGTAAGAGAAAGGTTGCAAGCTAAAGGAAATACTGAAAATTCTTCAGATCTCTATTTTCTTGGTCATGTATGATTGTGGGAAAATCTCTGTATGTTTTAAGCAAGTAGACATCATAATCATGAGAATAAAGGAGCTGAAATCATTCTATAAGTCGAAAGTCCTTTTTTCTGAGTAATTTCTAATTTGCATGAATAATCTAGATTACTAGAACTCGTCAACAAACGTTAATATACACATATTTCAAAATAATTGAACTTACCTGAACCATCAAACATATAATTTGCACTTAACTAATGTTTTTATTGATTTATTTTTTTCCAAGAGAATAAGCAAGTCAGTCGGTTATATCTGAAATATCTAATAAGGAAAGAAGATGTATTCTTACACATGGATGCACTGATTTTCTTCTCTAGAAGAGAAGGAATGAAATATTAAAAAAAAAAAGACTGTGCAGAATTTACAATAATTTCTTATTGTTTTGACAAAGGAAAGTTGAGAATATTGGTTTTACTTGGACTGAATACTGTGATTTATTTTAAAGGATGTGTTATTCAATTTGGTGTTCAGCTGCCTTTTCATCGTCTCTGTACATATATCCACTGAGAGCAGAAGTTGCCTGGCACTGCTTAGGATTGTTTGGTATTTCTTACTGGTATACTGTGTGGGTTCCTTTGAGATATGCAATACAAATATTTCTTGCAGCATGTGTGGTCCCCAAATGAAAAACCCAAACCTCCAAAATCCCTTCTCCTAACCACTCCAACAACTATTTTCAGAGAAGCTCTCCAGCTCCCTTATCTCATTAGTACACCTGATGGGTCTGCCCAACAGTTTTTCCATCTCTCTTCAGAGCCCTAGCAATGTCCAAATTGACTGCTATAAGCAATGTGTTTGGCTGTTGTTTCAAGAGAAATATGGACAGAATGCAATTTTCTCTGTTTCAGCATCATTTTTTTTTTTACTACAAACTATTGTCTGCCTGAACACATCTGATGAAACTGGAGAGCCTTATGCTTTCCTGAATTACTAAGCACCATTTTACTTATGTAAAACTATCAAAAAATATATGATGATTAATGTGTATAATGTGTGATCAGATCAAGCAGACTTCTTTTCCATGAAAATGAGTGCCTAAAGAAATAGGGAAAAAAACCCCAGAAGGATGAGTAAAGGTGGTAAAGATCTGAATCTTGCTCCATCATACTACTGGTATATGAAGGTGACGCATATACTCAGGTGATCACAGGTGCAATATTGACATGTATCCACATGATGTTTTAAAAAAATATTACCTGCATTCCATCTGACTTTCTTATGTAGCTAAGTACTGCAAAAATGTTTGTCTTATATGCATAATGAATTTACCTTAAAATTAGGATGTGAGAAGATAAACTCTATTTTCATACAAGCAAGAAGTGTACCAAAAAAGCTGCGACTTAAACTTCCAAACATTGTACCAAAAATATTGATTTTTCAAGGACTTCATCACGTTTAAAGGATTTTCTATGTATGTTTCCTGTGGCTTTAATTACAGATGTAAGTATTCAGGATCTCTGCAAAGCAAACCTTATGTTCTCAAGATGGTTACCAAGAAAATAAAAAATTAGGAGAGTCATTTATGAAAAGCTTAATATAAGTGACGTATCTGACACAGGAATTTGTTGACAAAATCACAGATGAAATTAGGTTTTTTGGTCAGAATTTAACTGCCTTAGGTACACATTCACTTGTGTGTCCCAAGGACTGTCTTTGTTTTGTTTTCTTTTTTTTTTTAAATATATCAAGTTTTGGTAAAACTGTTACTGGCGACCTCCAGTTATGAACAGTACCACCTTATTTCATGTGTAGAATACTGTTCTCTGCACCTCACAAGAGTTCCAACCTTCGAATCATGCTATGCCTTTTCCTTTTGAGCTAAAAATCATTGTCCTATCAGAAATTTTCTAATTATATTTATATTAATGGTACTCAGAACTTGAAAAGAAGTGCTAAATTGAAGATAAAATTCAAGTGGGGGAAAAATTTGACTCCACTTTAGCTGGAAACATGCAATGTGTTGGTCTGTCTCCATCTGTAATGACCTGCGTATTTACAATTCTGTTTAAGAGGCCTGGAAATCTAATCTAAAGCTATATTCACACAGAAGATGTAAAGTGTGCATACACTTCATAGAGAGCATGATTAGAAGACAGACTAGAGAAGGTTGCATTGGATTTGGTCTGCAATATGACACTACCATTTTTTGTAAAATTACTGTCTGGCTTAATATGTACTGTTTGTAGTCAGGGCTATGGATTCGCAGGACAGCATTTGCTTTCAATACTTAGTTTTGCATCTTTGTATCATGCTGAACAAAAATGTGTGGATGTAGGAGTCTGACCATCATTAGCTTGACAAGTTTGTGTCTGGCCCTTGCACGGTGTAGATGAATTCCAAGGTACCCTAAATGTTTTGTGTTTCATTGGCATTTACATCTCTATTCAGCCCTTATAAAGGCCTTGCTTTATACACTCTCTCACAACATCTGATGCAGAATGAGTTCTCTGAGGAGAAAGAAGACAGCCAGCAAGGAGAGGGAAAGCAAACTGAAGAGAGTCATCTGAGCCAGAACTCTCACCTTCCCAAGGAATCTTCTAGCCAACAGTGAAACTTTGTCTCCGAGACCCTATAATATTCACAAGTGCAACAGATGCCGAGAGTTGCTAGAATTGCTTGGGTTTTGTTCAGTTTTCTACTTCAGTGCAATGCGCTGTACTCTCTATCATTACAGAAGGTTACTTGACCAATTTTTCCTGAATATTTTGAGGCAAAGGGAAGTAGGCTGCTTTTTCTCACCACAGAAGACTAAGGCTTCTCCCTCTCAGCAATTCCCATGGCCGAGGGTAGCAGTAAAACAGTAAAACGCTGAGGACCCAGCATCCATGCTATCTGCATTGCAGGGCATTGCTTTGGATGAACTTTGGTTTAGTGCCGTGGGTAGAACTGGTGTTTAGAACCCATTAGTTACATTCATCTGGTTTCATCTCAAAGACAGCTAGTTCAATTGCTCCAGGACAGCAGCTTTATGCAGTCCTGTCCTGAATCGAAGGATCTGATGGAGACACTCCCTTTGAATCCTGGAACACAGAATGGGGCTATGAAGGAAAAAACCCAAGAGGAAGAAACTTACTAGTGTGAGTACCTCCTTGAAGACACTGGGAAGTATAGGAAGCCAACATGCGGCAGGGAGCAGAAGCAGAGCTCAGACTCCAAGGATATGGAAATAAAGACCCCTTTATAGGAACACAGAAGGGTCTGCACAGAGTTTGCCTGATGTAAGAAGCTATTCAGAGCTGCTGTAATGGACAGAAGAACTGATTGGAAAGATATCCCCCATGCAGCTGTCTTCATGCACTTAAATTTAAGTGTCTTCTTAAGTATTTCTTTTCCATCAGATATAAATTTCAACTACTGACAGATTTAGCTTTTTCTAGTTTGTTATTTCCATGTTAGAATAAAAATTAATTGTGTAAATGAGAAGTCTGGTGTGTCTTTTTGTGTTTTCAACAAAACCTAGGCTAAAGAGCCTACAGGTTAGGGTTTCTGAATCTGGTTAAAAAAGTAGTTCAAGGAACGTTCAGTCTGCTGTCATTTTGCTTAGTTGATGCTGCTTCTTTTTCCTCTGACTTTAGTAAAAGAACTAGAAGGAGCAAGATGTATTTTGTGGAATATTTCTCTGTCAGTTTTCACACATAATTTCGTCTACAGGTTTTCCACTAGAGAAAAGGGTATTCAGTCTGGACCTCAGTTTGTATCCTATCATTACTGGAACAAATCTTACTGGCAACAAATATAATCTTGTTTGAATAAGAGACTGAAAAGTGATGTCAGATTTATTTCTACATTTAAAAAAACATTTTAATCTGCTGTGCTCTTTATAGTTCTAACAATGACTCTATTGAGTTTATCATTCCAGACATTTCTTTCTGCAAACTTCCTCACCAGGTTTTGAAAACACTTATTTTTTTTTGAGGGAGAACTGTTTCACACACCATCTCTCTTTGTCTGAAAAGCACAGTCATGTGGGAGCCGACTGCAATCCACTGAAAAGATGTTTTCACTCAGAATTAATATAGCTTTATTTAATTTATGATATCACATAACATGATAAATTATGAATTAAAAATATCATCATTATTTGGTGTTTGAATGCTTGTCATCCATTTTGATGTCAGATTAATCCTGAAGCTTTTGGGGAAAAAACCTTCCAACAGCACACAGTAACATCATTAGTAGCATAAGCTCAGAAAGGTCCCAGACATTTGCAAATGGACAATCCTAAATTGTTCATTGCTCTGCTTTGTCTGGATTTTGTAATTTATTGGGTTTTCATGTATAGCATATTGTATTCAAAGCTAAATAGAATGGTTTGACACTCAGACAATTGTTCTATAGATAGCAGGATTTAAATATGAAACGTGCACTGCATATCAGTTCTAACAAGGAAAGAAGTATGGATCCAACTACGTGTACTCTATCAAGAAGCTCATTTACAAATTACTAATTTGCATATCTGCCTCAGCATGCAATTTTAAATCTTTTTTTTTTTTTAATGATTTCTTATAATTTTCTATTGTGCATTCATTTGCTTTCAAACTCAGCCAGACATGAAAAAATGTCCTAGGTACCATTAGGTGTATGTCTACAAAGAGCCTCTAGGTTTTTGAAAAAACATGAGAATATTTTTTTCTGTTATTTTAGTATTTCCAATTCTGATTTCACTAGAAATGATGAATTGATGAGCTAGAAATAATAACACAAAACTAATTAAACTCCTTTGTATCCTAGACTGTTTGAAATTGTTTGACTGAAGTTTCAGTCAAAGATTGGTGCTGTTTCTTCTTTAATCTGAACTGATTCACCCATTTCAGTGAAGCTAAGAATAAATTTTCTGTCTTTGTATAATTCTTGACTGTCTGTAATCTGAGGAAATGAAAAAGGAATGAAATGACTTTTACATTTGCTGTGGGACAGCACTTGGCAGAAATTCTTTCTTTGGTACTCAGTTTTTAAACAAAGAATCTTGAGAACAGCTTCCAGCTTGTTCAGCATCACACATAAACTGAATCAACAGCACCTCTAAATTGAGATTCTAGCTGTGATGCTTGACTCAAATATCTCACACTGCATCTGATTTTCTCTTTTTACTGATTATAGCTTTTATGGCTTTTGTTTAACCTAGGCTAGCTTTTCAGTTATGGGGAAAACAAATGAAAGTAGGGGGCAAAGATCCAGCACTACATAGACATCATAAACTCCAGTAATATGAACCAGATAAATATGGCTCAGAAAAACATGGTTAAACTTTATTGGTGAGTTGGTCTTTAATACGCTTTGCAGAACGTTAATAGCAGCCAGTTTTGGTTGTTTTTCTTTTCAGACAGGAAAGGTGAAATGTGATGAGAGCTACAGCTAATTTGGGTGGTCTATGTGTGGCTACAAGTCAGTGTCTGCCTGCCTTATTTACAACTAGGACAGCTATTTGTGGAGGTGAGTTGCATATTAGGAAGAGAGGGAGCTACAAAGAAAGAAAAAGCAATATTAAAGGGAAAAACTTATTCAGAGATTGCTGCCAGGGGGAAAAATTTTATCAAGGAAAGGGCAAGCTGGAGGAGAATTTGAGGCTAACTTGCCAGTGTCCAAGGCTGAACATTCAAAGTAAAATGCATTCACTGTAAACACAGTTAATTTGTTGCTCATTGTGGTGCAAATCATGTCAGTTGCACCAATATCTGGTGGGCAATGTGAGGGCAATGTGTTTCCTTCACTGAAATTTAAAGAGGAAGCTGGTTTATAGCTGAGTATAGAGGATGGGATGGGAGAAAATAAATAAGAGAGAAGTTAAGTCCTTGGGAAGTTTGCCTGGGTCACCTAGAAGATCTTTGGTGATAATCAGTTTGACACTGCAAAAGGCTTTAACATCTCTCTCCAGGACACACGTTCAACAAAGTATTTGAGCATATACAGTTTCAGAGTCGCATGTAGACCTGTGAAAGACACTGGGACAATTTTCATAGTTTAATAAATGCATATGTTTGAGTAGCTTGCACTGAACTCGTGTATGCCATTCAAAGTGCTGTTTGTAAATTCCAGAAGCTAAGGAGAAGCACATCAAATGCGCTAAAAGCTCAGAGAAAATAAAGATTATTGAAGGAAAGATTATTCTTTGATAAACATAAGAGCCATATAAATGTAGCCCTTTAGAGTATAAGAAAAGAGAATGATCAATATAGCAGTTGCTCCAATGACAGTCCAGTGAAACTTTGAACATATTTATTAGATATGTATTGTTGTTGTCTTAAATGGATTATCAGAAGCAGCACAAAATATGCCATTAATTTAGTCTGTTTAATGATTATTTAAATAAAAGATTTGTAAATTGATCCTGGCTGCTTCACAAACAATGGGTTACTGTGCTAATAGTTAGCAGAAAGAATGTTTTTGTGAAGACTTCAAGTAAACCAAAAGAAGCAAGTTATACCAAATAATAATTTTTTTTAAATGATATGTGTCAGCCACTTGTAAGTATTTTAAATTTTACCCTTTCTAAACTCACAGGCTTTTTATTGTTAAATTTATAAGGGAGAAACAAATATCATTTCCAAAGCAAAGACTCCTAAAATTTATCTTTTTTCCTTTTCTTTTTTTCCCCTTTCAGTGGTTTAACATAAGTCTTCAGGTTCATATAAGGAGTCAGTTCTGGTCCTATTCATGTGAAACAGGAAGACATAATTTCTTATTAAGAAAGATAATATCATAGATATACCTTTGAAATAAGTAGCTCTAAAATCCAAGAAATGCTAACACTAACATATTGCAAAGCAAAGCAAGCATTTTAATGGTAGCCTTAATTCTGTCTCTGATCCACCAGTCATTCTGTGTGCACCGTATCTGCTATAAACAAAAAATGCTTTTTCAAGTGTAGCAATGGAATACTCACCCTTTCATCTTTGATGACCAATAAGAAATCAGAAAAAACATAGGCCTGTGAAGAAGGTAGGAGACAATTCAAGGTGGAAAATAACCTATAACCTTGATTATAGAATCCCTTCGTTCATGTATTCGTCCCTTTGAATACATATTCAAAAAGTCCGCCAGAAAACATGGAAACCAACACAACACTGAGTTTTATCAGAGTCTTGAATACTTTTGCATTTACAGTTTTTGCTGTTACCATAATACTCAGGACTAAATAAGGTGCTAGTTTGTTAGAAACTGTGCCATAAAAGTCACTGGGATTATCTTGTGAGGTTTTTTTCTTGTTTGTTTGGTTGGGTTTTTTTCCCCTGTGTTATAACTATGGTGGGTAGAAGACCTGACTTCTACCTTCAAAACTTGACTTTGTCCCTTTATAACAGTATTAATTTGTCTGTATAATGCTTTCTCAATTACTGACTGGAGGAAAGAGTACATCCTCTGAACCAGATCCAGACTTGAGCTCTCAGTCAGCTTCCAAGAGATGCTGACTAATAAGACAACTGTTCAATATAATTTCAGTTATTTTAAGCATTGCTATGCTTATTCAAAATCACTGCTGAATTAATGTCTATGCTGGCCATACCTCAAGGCCTGCTGTTTGAGTCAAGGCTTTGGCATCAGAAGGACAATCACAAATTGGCAGCCTAAGTACCTGTCTCGGGTTTTTGCACCATTTTAATATATTTAAGTATAAATATCCACTATCTGAACTGCAAAGTAGACTCACAAAACCTTATATTTTGTCTCTTGTGCCATCATCCACATGGGTGGGTATGGTTTTTATTCTAAGATCTTTATCACTGAAAAAGAGAGAAGAATATTGTCTACTTTCCAAGTAACATGTGGAAGTGCAGTGCTGGCAGTAAGAAGAATCTTGTTTTGACTTGCAGAATGAACACAATTGATAAAGAAGTCACTGAGGGAGAATAAATGTGAAATACTAAGATACCATTTTTATAGCATACTTTTTCTGATTATAACAGCAACTTCTAGAAAAAGTAACCTTGGCAATAATTTTATTTATTGTTTACATCCACTTTGAATAAAGCTGAGACATGGGAATGCAGTAAATAGTACCAAAACCACTTTTGAACAAAGCTGTAAAAACCTGCATTTATGTTCAGCAGCACAGGACAAATGCAAGGATTAACACAGACAGAGCTTATTCTCCTCAAGTGTACATGTGGTCTTTTTTTTTTTTCATTAAATCAGACCACTTTATATTTTCACATATAATTGGCTTCATACATTAAACCTGCCACAGATGGAAAACATTAAAAAATATAAAGGTATTAAAACATCTTGAATTATTGTAAAAATAGATTTTGAAAGCTGACTTTGATATCTGTTACAACTTAGGGACCTGAGGGGATGCAGTAATAAAGCAGTGCTGGGACAGTGTAAAAATCAGAATAACTTTGCCCCTGGCCTTTTCCTGGTGTGGAAGTTTTAGTTGTTAAACTAGAATAGTCTAGTAAGTTCCCTTCCAAAGAAAATGCAAAAACAGACTCCAGAAACCTTTGGAATAGTTGCAAGTTTTCCTTAAGAAGCAAGTATTTTAGGAAAAGTAAGAACTTATAACAGCTTTCTGGAAACCCAGTCTTTCCCTTATTGGCTTTCATTACTCTTTCTGTTTCTTCTTCCCCCTGACTCTACTACAATTATAAAATTGATAATAGTTACTATATTATAATTATATATTATAATTGATAACAATGGGTTCCTGGTTTTGGCTGGAATAAAGCTATTTTTCTTCCTAGTAGCTGGTACAGTGCAGTATTTTAGATTTAGGATGAGAATAATGTTGATAAAGCATTGATGTTTTAGTTGTTATTAAGCAGTGTTTACACTAAATCAAGGACTTTTTCACTTTTCGTACCATGTGACCAGTGGAAAGCACAAGAAGCTGGGAGGAGACACAGATGGGACAGATGACCAAAACTACCTAAAGGTATATTCCATATCATATGATATCATACTCAGCATATGAAACAGGGAGAAAGGCAGCCGTGGAACACTATTCCTGGGCATTGCTGACTGGGCATTGGTCAGCAGTCATGAGCAATTGCTTTGTGCATCACTTGTTTTTTATATAATAATGCTATTATTATTATTGTTGTTGTTACCCCTTCATTTTCTGTCCTGTTATACTGTCTTTATCTCTAGCCATAAATTTTACTTTATTTCCCCACTTCTCTCCCATGTCCCAGTGGGGCTGAGAGTAAGTGAATGGCTGCGTGATGTTTAGCTACTTGCTTGGTTAAACAACAACAGTTCTTTTTTGGTGCCCAGTGTGAGACCTCTTCAGCACTTGTCCCCTCTTTTTCTAGTAATATTCTGAAATCTTTGCCTTCTGGATAGTCCATGATCACTTCCAAAATTCCTGGGTTGCTGTGGTTTTCTATTCAAGCTCATCGTGTGATAAGCATCACTCATTTACTCCATGTAATATCAGCTGAACGATGTGCACCCGACTTCATCAGGACCTTGGATAACTGCTTGTAGTCCAGATCATCATAAATAATCTCCATCACAGTGATTTAGAGGTACTGAGTATCTTTCTCCAGGATGGTCCACTTGCTTGTGACATATCAGATCTTCTTTGAAGGAATTTCTTTCCTTCATACCTGACAGGAGTCACCTCCAGAGGCTGAGGACTTTTGTCCCTTTTCCAATCACTTTGCCCATGCCCCATTCCTTAGAAAGGCATCTTAGCTAATTGTCTTCCTCCCTCTAATTCCAGTTACTGGCCCTGTTATCGCAACATTGTAGGAGCCGTGTGACTCTGTGCTCACCTGGGCAACAGCTGAAACCTTTTTGCATATCTCACAGTTCACTCAGGGAAAAGGATTGGGTGGTTACCACCTTGTTTATGAATTCTTCCTCCTTTTCGAGCAGTGGCCACCTCTTTTCCTCCTCCTGAAGCGTCATCAGGCTTGTCCAGCTTTTGGTTGGGATAGACTTGCTTTTCTTCTTAGTAGCTGGTACAGTGCTTTGTTTTGAATTCAGTATGAGAATAATGTTGATAACACACTAATGTTTTAGTTCTTGCTGAGCAGTGTTTACCCTAAGTAGAGCACTACTCAGTTTCTCATGCTCTGCCAGTGAGGAGCTGCACAGAAAGACTGAAGGGAGCATGGCCAGGACAGCTGAGCTGAACTGGCCAAAGCGTTATTCCATACCACAGAACATAATGACCAGCATATAAACCTGGAGGGAGTTGTCCAGGAGGGGTCATCACTGCTGGGGGTCAGGCTGAGCGTCAGTCAGTGGACGATGAGCAATTGAATTGTGAATCACTTGGTTCTTTTTGGTTTTATTCCTCTCTCTATTTTTTAATTACAATTATTAATATTGTTATTACAATATTTTATTTCAATTAATAATTTTTATCTCAACCCACAGGTTTTACTTTTGTCTGATTCTTCTTCCCATCTCACTAGAGTTGTGGGGAGGGGAGAGTGAGTGAGCAGCTGCATAGTACTTAGTGTGTCTGGGGTTAAACCACAACAGAACTATAAATAATTCCCTTATTTGCCAGTCCAGATCCACCAGAGCCACTTCACCCCTTGCAGCCTGATCCACCTTCTGGTTGTTTTGATATTTTTTAGTGTCCTGGGTTAAACCAGAACAATGAGTGACTGTTTAATCACTTTTATGCCACCTCAGTTCTTCGAATTAATCCTTGCAACCCAATGAGATGGTGGAAAAGGTTAACCTGCCTCATACCTTGGCAGTCAGCTGCTGCTGTTCTCCTGTGGGAGAGTAGCACCACTCTTGCACAGCTGCAGAAGGGAACATTCATCCACACCTCCCTTGTTCTAGTTAAGCTAACAAATGTACATTGAAGGCTTCTACTGTCTTAGCTCTACTGAGATTTGTCTTGTTTTTTCCTTCTCTGTCCCCTGGAGGAGTCACAGGCTGACAGCTCCAGATGCAGATAGTAAGGGTGAAGAATCTGGCCCATTAATGGTCTGTACTGGAGCCATGAGAGTGTTTCCAAGACCATGACTAGGAGGCAGTCAAATGCTTAGAGAGATCCTCAGTTCCTGCGTTTGCTAAAACTGTCCTGGCAATATTATTCTTCAATTCTAAGCTCTCATGTAACATGTATTTTCCTTCTTCTGCACACACATAATTATACCATGTTTTTTCCTGTAATAATCAAAGCATTTTATCAGCAGGCTTGTCCATATATTCTTTTAAAAATGTTTTTATTGCTCTTGTTAAATCCAAGGTGTTTTTCTATTTCTTGGCAGGGATTTTAACTAGTGCTGTGACATAAATCTTCCTAGTGCTCGCTGTTTGTTTACTTTCCAAGGACCCTCTATTACCGTAAAAAAAAATATTCTCTAATTTGTTTATATCTTGCAAAGTTTTCTGCCATAAAAATGAGCCACTTAATTTCTATCACATTGGTTAGGCCTGATTATATCCGCCTTGACTGATAATTGCACTCTTTTCCTTTTGTTTCATGCCCTGTTCCATGCTCTCAAGACATAGCCAATTTTCAGAAAGCAAAATAGGGGCTGATGAGGTATCATTTTCTCCTAGGGGACTAATCTCTCTGCAGACCATATTCACTCACGGGTAACCTAACAAAAGTCAATGAAATTGAAGTAGAGCTGCATCTGGACCCACAAGTCAATGAAACTACTCATTACAGGGGTCTGCTTCTGCTTTCATTCCTCTTATACCTCTTAAGTTTGCTGAATGAACACTAATAAATTGATTCCAGTTATGCATCCCCCTTAGTTTAACAACTAAATGGCAGAAGAAAGAAAGAAAGAAAAATGAATAGCCTTTCTTGTTCTGTGATGATGCTGGCTGTGATTTGTGGGATGAGTGTGAGACTACCCTCTTCTTACAACCCGCTTGATGAGGGTAGCAGGAGAAAGCAGCAAAGTCAGTGACAGGTTGTGGGAAAGGATGAGTTTGTGGATGATGAGTTCATGCATCTGCACAGAGAGCCCAGATCCCCAGAACTACATACATTTCCTTTTTAAACCTCAATTTGTCCTTATGACCTCAGTTAAGTTAGGCAATCACAAGGCAAAGGGAAACCAAACTGTTAATTTCTTAAAAAAACCTCAAACCTACACATCAAACCAAATGAAAAGAGACTCTAAGTAATCCCTGTTTCTACATATTACAACCATAAAATAGACTTCTGTGTTCATAAAAAAGAACCCCATGTTACTGAGGAAAAGACTGATGGATGGGAAGAGATTTCGGTAGAAATTCTTCCATTGCAAACATTACCCTAACTTCTTTTCCCAGAGCAAAGCAATTAAATTTGGAAACAAGAAACTGTTATGCTCTCTTATTTACACAATTGATCTGTGCCATTCCATCAGTGTCCCTCCCTCATTTGACTCAGTAAACTCCCCTACGAAATTTATAACATCCATCTCCCTTTGTTATTTTAATTCAGCTGCAAATACTCAGAAGTCATTTCTGTATAATAATAGAGTTAATTCTTTAGCATAAGCACTAGATGAGTGTAACTGGGATAACCACCCTAGAGGGAAGTAGTAGTAGGCTCATTTTCAGAGGTCTTCAAACACTTGCTCAGAATTGCCTGCAGACCTTATGCAAAGCTGATCTTCGAAGTATAGGGTTTGTCTGAGGATGAAAGTGGGCATTGTTATACATAATTAAAGAGAAGGTCAAAATTATTTAAATATTTGTTTTTAATGGGAAAAATATTTCTTCAACATATTTTTTGTTCACTACAAAGAAACCTTTAGACTGTGTGCTAAAAGTGATTCTTTCGTCAACATTCACATAAGACTAGGACCAGATAAGATTTACAGTTAAAAATACTAGGTATAACTGATTTATGTAATAGCATTCTTAGCTGCAAATAATAAAAATAATACAGCAAATTGAACCATGTGAGGTTCTATTCGTGTTTTCTCTCCTGAGTATTGGTTTTATCTGTGCGCTGTCACCTCAGCAACATGAGTATCTTTCTTTGTAGCTGAGAGAATTCCTAGGAACTTCAAACTACACAGATTTCCTTTTAATCACTTCAAATTGAAAACCACAAACAACAGGAGAGAGGAGTGTCATCTCTTCAACTGCACAAGTTTTTGTGTCTGTAGATTCATTGTTACATGCAGAAAAATTCAGACTCATTTTATGGGAAAAGTGCTGGTGGTTGTGTATAATAAGATCATTGTAATGTTGTGGAGCATCCCAGTAATAAGTCAGGGGGGGAGGAGTACTGATGGCGAACAAAGAAATTGGAAGGGAATGTTCTTGTGGGAGTTGCAGTCCTGCTGGTTTTGCTAACCTAAATTCTGTATATGCACTTGCCTGGAGATGACTGTAATTGACATGCATTATTAAGCATGATATGGAATTGGGGAAAAACAAATATGGTTTTTCTGTTATTCTTTAAAGTGAAAGGTCTGGATAAACCATACAGGCACCAGTGTAGTCATGTAGGACTGAGAGGGAACAGTGCACGCGGAAAATATCATCACAAGGTTGTGACCTTACCTCTCCTTCTGTTATTTAACACTGAAATAAGTGTTAGTGTGATACCAACCAAGCAAAGCAGATGACAAGAGTAAAAGCAACCTGTGATGGGGCTGAGTGGCTGCTGTCAAAACAGAGAAGTAGAACTTGACTCTCAAGTACCTGATGGGCTGTGCCACATCACATCAGGCAGTAACACAACTAGATGTGTCAGTCTGATAAACTGTTGGGTTACAATTTGGTTGTGCAAAAGTTAAAAGGAATAAGAAAAAGAAGAAGATAGCAAATGTTGCTGTCCCATCTCCTTGCATCAAGCTTCCTTCTTGTATTTGGGCAGTTGTTTTTCAAGCAAGATTGTTGAATTCAAATGAATACAAAGAAGTCAGAATAGAAAGATTAAATGAATCTAATAGCTCCCTGTGCATTTCTTCATCGTGGAAAATAGGTGACTAGCAGTTTAACGACACTATAAAAAGTATTTACTCCTGAATGAATGGGCAAGTTCTATTTGTGCCTGTGGGATATTCAAACAACCTTTTTGAATGTATGAAGGGTTATGTGCAATCCCTCAGAATCAAGGTTGTTCCTGTTACTTCCGATTCATTCTGTGGTGTGTATGATAAAAAGCTTGCACATATGCCATTTCCCATTCTATCAAAGTGCAGCATTTTCTAGCCTATTTAAATCCTTTGAATAAACTTAGTACACTGAGTTTGTAAATCATACCAGTATTTAAATTGAATGATTAGGTTCAGTAAATGGCACCAAAAGGACATGGATTCCTACAATCCTTTGTGAACTGCTATAGATAGGGACCTGCAGTTTTCTGAACACTCATGATTTACTTTAAACAAGTTACATCCTTTTCTAAATGCCTATCACAAGAAATGTTTTTGGAAGACCAATTTTTACCTTTGAAGATCTCTCAGGATGCTCGATCTTTAAACAGAGACTTCCATTACCTTTATACAAAGAGCAGGTCTTGAGCATTTTGCTTCTCTTCAAAGTAGCACTGTTTTAAATAATGAACTGTTGCCAGGAGCAATGGCACAGTTTTATTTGTGATTGTGTATTTGTCTGTCTGATCATTATTTCTGCCCTTTGGCCATCTCTAACCCGGCAGGTACAAATAAATCCTCAGGGCTTAAAACCTTCCTCCAACAAGTTATTTTCTCTGGTCACCTGTCAACAGCGTATTTTTTCCTTTCTTCTATTATAGAAGCAGACCGAGACATTGACATCCAGTGACTTTATTTCTGTCTGTCTTTTACTATCATTTCCATGAATATAACTTGATTCTCTACAGATAGGAGAGTTGAAAAACCTGTAGAAAAAAAGCATATTGCTCAATGTTCTTAAGAACAGAGAAAAAGTATTACCACTTTTCCTTGAAAATTTGGTGGGGACACAGAAAAGTTATTAATTTAAATATCCTAAACATATTCTAAATCCACCAAGCGATTGCACATCTTAACTGGAGCATTTAAAAGCTTTGGAATGGCTCAAATATTAGTATATAACATATAGTAAAATTAGTATATAACATATAGTAATATGTTTTATTCCTGACAGATTTAAATGATACTTATTTATGTGATCAGATTTTATTTAATAAGAAAAAATATCTTGGCTTCTGAGAAGTAAATCAGGACAACTAAAAATGCATTAAAAGTAAAAGTCAATTTTCCACAGAAATAAGGAGAGATTGAATCAGTTGGATTATTTAACTAGTTCAATTTTATTGATGATTATTCAGACAACTGTCTGGCAGTTTTGAAAATGTGTAGAAATACAAAATTTTGAGGAATGTATTCACAAACCAATATTGATCTTAAATATTCTCCTGGAAGTATCATATGCTGTAAATTACAACCCTCTGGTTTTTATTCTCTGGCTTTAATGTTTTAGCTATCCAGGTGCAAGAAGAAATAATATTGTACAACTAAGCTACTGACTATAACAACTACCAAATAATCAAAAAGAATAGTCCAGACCTAATCAGTTAAAAACTGAACCTATAATTTATTTTCCTATACTTTATAAAATTAAGGCAAGAACAATTCAAGAATATTCAAGAACAATTTCATAGTTCTTCTCTGGGCTCTGTTCTCCCTGTATGATTATGCAAGGTCTGTATCTTATTAATTGAATTTAGAAGTTGTAAAATAACCTGTTTCTAGGTTAGACATAAATAAATGAATGAATAAATCAATTAAAGAACCAAAATCAGGAAATAAAAAAAAAGAAAAAGAAGTCAAGAAGTATTGGAGTGTAGAAAAAAAATTGTAAACTTATTGCCTTACACTGGTGTAAAATGAAAGAATATCCTAAGAAATAACTGTCCAGCTCCTGATTTCTGCCTCCAAGTGACTATTCCGTTTCCTGCAACTACTGTTCAAAATGTTGAGTGATAAAGACTTCATTTCAACTTGAAAGTGTATCATGATATTAGTAAATATTATGGTACAAATCCCGCTAAAGAAACTAAATACCTCTATTTTTTGAGTCAGATTTGCAACTGATTTTACCAGTCATAGATCTTTGGTCACTTATTTTATTTCCCTTCCAGGTTAATATTACTGTTGACCAGATATACATCACATCATCTGACAATTTTTGGCTATGTCAGATAAACCCAGACACCTCAGTATGTGTGCAGGGTCAGTGTATTTCTTAATGTATTTTCATCATGCTGCTACAACTTCTAACTGCAACATAACTGCGAGTAGTTAGGTATTTGGCTAGCAATCATGTCTAATGGGCTTTTTTGTTAAATTATTTTCCCCCAGATATGCAGTTCCTATGAAAATATTCAGCTCCTTGGTAAGTCAGCCATCTTGCCAAATTATGTAAACCAGGTCTCCTGCAGACAGTGTTTGGTTCTCTAGATGAGGAGTCACTTACAGCTGCAGATTTCTGAATCTACATAATTCTGATGTCCTTATCATGAAAGATGATAGAAGGGCCTCAGAAACTGTTTTAAGCCTTCCCTCTTGCATGACAGTTTCAGAAAGCTGTAACCCTTGGATTTTCATGCCATTTGAACTGGGAGGGTGACAGTGACTGGATGTGCACTGATGTCAGCCCCCATTAAATGGTTACCTGGGAAGACAAGTGTCCCTGCGTAAATGAGATGACAGTTGAGTTTCCCTCCGGAGTGCGAGAATTATTACTCCATTCAGAGTCACCGAGTGTGCGATGTGTAGGTACTGAAAGAATTCACTGTAGCGTGGTACATGGTACACGGAGCTGCAAATAGGGTCATTCTTCTGTTCAGAGCCCCAATGCCCAGAGTAATTAACTTCACATGCCATGGCTGAATGTTGAGGCTGAGTTCAAGTGAAGTGGTGAGGAGCCCAGCCCTGAAGGGCATGGTTGCTTGAGTTCTTTATTACAAACACAATGAAAAAAGTAATAGTTTTTCCTACACAATGTTTCAGTGCTTCTGCTCAGGAAATGAATTTTGATGTGTTTTGTATCTCATGAATTCTGCATATTTTATTCCCTGGAGTTTAGTGTAAAAAGCACTTTTCGTATTGCTAAGTAACATGACTAATTGCACAAACAAAATAAAATTGGCCCTGTACACTACGAGGTTGAAATGTCAGGAGCCATCAGGAGGTCCTCAGGAAAGAGTGCCTATGTCATTTTAAATATTCTTTACACAGCATTATCTTAAGGCAAACACAGACTGTTTTACCCAATTTTGTTTTAAGATTAATAAGAGCAAAAGCTCTTTGGGTTTACCTTTGTTTTTTAACTATCCCAGGCAAAAGATCTTCAGCACTGCAGGGATAAGATTTTCATGTAATAATTTGCACATATCAATGTAAGTAAAGTACAAAGTAAATAATAAATGCTGAGAACTAATTCCCTTCTTTAAACAAACCAGAAATCCTCCTCTCAGTACCAAACCATCTGGAATGCCTTGATTTGACTGAATTATAGCAGTCTAGTCTGGTTAATAAAATGCTTTCCTTTCTAATTGTGGTACTGATTTCAATCTTCAATTTTATACTATTTTTTTTTTAAATTAGTTTGGGAATAAATAACTTAGGCACCAGCCACAGGGAAGGCAGTTACCTCTAGTGGGCATTTACTGAGCCTAAGTTGTGCTTTGTTTCTTCTCCTCATTGTGCTGCCTACCTAAAGCAGGTCATCTCTGTGTTTCTTTTCAATTTGTGCAGTGATAATCACATCTGTGGGTGGATGTAGATTTTGAGCTGGCTGCTGCCTGCGTTGAAGCTTCAGAAGCAGACAACTTAGAAATCCAGAGGTTTAACATCTTGGGTTTTATTAAACTTTCCCTGGCCTCCTTCCCTGTAATCTAGGGACTCCACTTATTTACCAGAGGGGAGTGTGTGGGGAAGTGGGTGAGAAATAAGAGGGAAGTTTTATAGACTTCTTTAACAAGCTGTTTGTTGTAAGCAATTTTGTTTTGCTGCATATCTCCCACAGGTTTTGGTGAATTGATGTAGACAATCAGCATGTAAGTAGGCATAGCTGTTATTTCATCTCCTAGGGAAGTTTTGTATCAAAAGAAGCAGAAGTAGCTCACAGCAGAAGCCATGTAGAGTGAGTGGTAAATGCATGAGAGCTTGTCTTGCAGACTATCTTTATTATAGGCTTCAAACCTCTGGTTACAAGTCCTGATGAGTGTGATAATTGGGTAACATCTTCCAGTTGAAAAAAGCTGCCTGATGAATACTTTTATTATTGGGAAACTGTAGTCTTTGAAGTCCTATATTTGCAAAATATACTGGATAAAAAAGGAGTAATATTTTAAAGGAACCATAAAAAGGCTTTCAAGAGGCCATCATGTCCAGCTGTTGTTCAGTGATAGAATAAACTGTATCTGTGCTTTTTTTTCCTGAAAATCCTTCATTCCTGTGGAGAATTACTTCACATACTGTGAGTTATGATTAAAAAGCTGTGGTGAATTACTGAATAGTCTGTGTGTGTTGGGGAATTTAATTTGTAACCTACTTACAAGAAACCTCTACCTATAAAAAAGACTGAAGGACAAAACTCATTGTCCTTACTCAACTAGTAGCCTCTAAAATACTCTGAAAATCAGAAATTTCAAGACAAAGGTCTTTGAGATTTGCAGGGGAGGGGGTTTAGTCACTACTCTCTGTAGCAGTAGTAAAGTGACCTGTGGAGCTCTGGGTCTTTGCCTGGGGCTCAGTAAGCTGTTTAAAGTGGATGATGGCTGTGAGTCTAAACAAAATTCACTCCATCCTAGGATTGATCACATGGGGGTGGGCTGTGAATGTCTCTCAGAAATAAATTGTTGTCTCTTCCTCAAAACTTCTTAAAAAACCCCAGAGCCATGAGCTGTGTTTCAAACCATTGGCTCAAACCCTTCGATCTTCTGTTGTAAAAGTGGATTTACAGAACTGCAATCTGGACACAGCTGCTAACCTGTTCCTTTCATCCTGCTGTCATTAAAAAAAATGGTGCTTTGCTCTGCAAATAGGATCAAGCCTTGACAAAGGGTTTCTGTAAGCGATGGAAACAATAGGCAGCATTAGTCTGCTGGGCAATGCATATCCAATAATGGAGCCCCATGTGTGTATCTTGTAAATAACCAGGCAAACTATAAAGACTAATCAAAATATCACTGCGAATACTATTGTGCAAACTGAAAAATTATGCAGTGATGGTTATGGAAAATGGGAAAAGATCAAGAAAAAACCCCTGCAACTTGACAGGTCTGAAGGGGCAAGGAGAGGAGGAAAAGAAGAAATAAGCTAGCACTGCAGACAGAGCTGCAAGGGTGAATACATAAAATTTGAGCTTGATTTGGTTGATCAAGCAGAGGGAGTTAAAAAGGGTCTATATTTTCACCATTATTTAAAGATAATCATGCCTTTTTAATGCATTAGAGGGGAGCAATTAAAATATCAAAGGAGAAATCTTCAGCAGCAGATTCATTCAAACACTACTGACCTTTGCTTCCATTTACCTATTTACTACTTGATAGGTACCTTGTATAATTTATAAGGCATGAATTAGTACTGCTTAGAACATCAGAGAAATATGTACTCCCAAAATCAGTTGCCAAACCCAAGCTGTTTTCTCCTAAAAGAATGAGCTCACTAAAGATATGAAGAGCGATTTGAAATTCTCTGACAGGCGAGTATGGGAAGTTAAGCCAAACTGCTGCTTCCCAGCCAGCCTAGTTTTTGTCTTCAGGATAAATGGCAGCCTCATTGAGCAGTAATACGGATAGCACAGTACTACCTAAAATGTTAGATACTTATTAGATTAGTTACAATGGGAGAAAGATTCTATCAAATCATGATTCTGTTCATTAAATGACCTCTAAAGTTATGGAGAAAGAAATTATTTTCAGCATACAAAGAGATGTCTCCCTGTATGTTAATTTAAAGAAGGGAGAGCAGACATGGCATGTGGTGTCAGATTTGTAAATCTCAAAGGGTAATGTACAATTTCATTATCTTAGATATATTCTCACTAGATGATAAAAGAGTTACCAACAGTAAAATTCTCAACAGCTGAACTATGCCTAATGGCACAGATACAGTACAGTATATCTTTTTATAATTTACAATGTAGTGCTACGAAAGCTCTGGCCCAGTTGGGAGATTCTCGTTTATTCAAGTGGTTCTATTTAAGTCAATGGAATGACTAGTGCCAGGGTTTCTTTGCCTTTTCACAGGAAAGGACCTCTTGAATTCAGCTGATTAGAACATTTGGATTTCAGGGATAATGGGCTGATTATTTATTTTTTTTTCTCACAAGGGAAATAGTCTTTTGAATATAAATATACTTTTTGTGTGTGTGTGTCATTCTATACCAGAAGTGGGACACTATTTTATTTTAGAATTGAAAGATCGAAGAGACTAATTTATTATTTGCCTTATGTAGTTTGTATCAAGGCTTAACAAAATCTCACTGGATTAAATTCTGTAAATTGCCCATTCCAAAGTTTATTTGAGACTGTTACCAACACTAATTGCGTTTCTGGGTTGCTGTATTTTTTTTTCCCCAGCTTCATATATTTTTTAAAAGTTCACTTTATATTTGCTCAGGGTTTTTCTACCTACTGGGAATCATAACATGTGTGATAGAGGTGCCAAGATTTATATATTAAAAAACCAGAAGAATTCATAAATTTAACAACTGAAACAACTACATTTGGAAGGCATGATAACAGTTCTTAAGAGACAACACAGCTGTACATTTATGCTAATCAGCCAATTTATTATTGTTTTTCTTAATGGTGAGAGGTGGTTTTAGTACATAGAGTTTTGCTCCATGAATGATAGATTGAACATTAGAATTGAACATTAACTCAGGATATTAACTCATGTCAGCTTTTCCTCTGAAATTTGGACTGTGTGCCTACAGACAAGTATATCCATATGATAAACAGCAAGTAACTGAGCATGTCACTAAGTCAGTACAGGACACAATTGTAATTTGTATTTACTTTCTTTTACAATTTCTGGTACTTTCTCCAGTGGAATTCCCATTACTCTGTTTACACCATAAAGAGGATTCTGAAATTTAGTGATTGACTAACCTGTTCTGGGGTGTATGGTTGCACGGCATAGGAACAGGTGGCAGCACTGTAACAGAGTAGTCCACAGCTGTCTCAAACCTGTGTGGTGCTCTGGTAAGGCTGATATAAACACAGAAGTAAGCACTTTGAAACCAGATGACTGCAGAGATGAATCACAGATGGTTTGAAAAAGCCCCACTTCAGCACTGAACTCGAAGTGATAGTATTGTCAGCTTTCTGAAGATCTTCTGGTTTGTCTTTATGAGACTTGGCTTTCTACACCTTACCCCTTACTAAACTGTGACTGCAGTTTCAGGCTGAATAGGTCCAATAACAGGAAAAGACATAGCCAAGACCTGTGGGATATCTTGGCTATTTTACTGACTTTGTGTTGATGATGTGATGGCTGCTCCAAAAGAGCAGGGAGAGTCTAAGGTGAATGTCTCAGAACTTACTGTCTGTGCTGGAGGTAATTATGTGTCATAGGTGTTGCTGCTCTGGCTTGGATACTCTGAAGTCATCTGATCCCTAATAAAAGGCCTATCTTTCATAGATATGTGCTGGTTTCTGCCTGCTCCTTGCTCCTGCTAGCATTAAGGTATGTTTCTAATAATGAGGGGTTACCACTTAAAGAGACCATTATCAGAGAGGTTAGTAATCAGGTATGGAGAAACTGGAGGGGAAGCAGATTTACTAAGCAAACTTAGCTCCCCCCTCCTAAACAAAGTTTAAGGCAAACTAACATAATTTACCTAATCTCACATTTAGAAACATCATTACACTGCTAAAGAGCAATGCATGTGTTTTTTACAAGAAAATAACACTCTAGTAAATATACCCAGGGCAAGATTATTTGCAGTAGAAAGTAGTGATAAAAGTTTTACAATATACCTGCTATCTTCTACATTGGGAATATATCTTCTGGTATCTTACTTAGCCATAAGCAGAGCAAACATGCTCATTATTTCAATATGACTTGCTTTCACCCCTGCCTGATATGTGCCTTTCTGTGTGGGGAAAAGAAAACCAAAACCCAACAGCCCTTCTTCCATTTTCGGGAGTCCCTGCACTAATGTTCCAGATGCTCAGGGAGTAAAGACTTGCTCCTGACTCCAGATGTTTGTCATTTATCTCACCAATAGATGGGGCTGGGACTTGTGAGAATCTGAGTACTTTCAGCTTTTAGGAAAAGTGGTTATTATCTCACACCAGTCAATAGGCTGACAGCATCATAAGTGCTATACTTTTAAGACATTTTACTAGCCCTACAGCATTATTCTATGTTGCACTTACTTTACTAATCTTTATTACTTTAATAGACCATTGCATAGTCACCTGCTGTGACACTTGCAAATCTATGTTTTGCTCAGGTACCTGTGCTAAAATTTTAATGCAAGCTGAAAAAATGATGGTTACAATCTGGCCTTTCAGTGGCATGAGGTAATTGTTGCAATCTAGTATACAATGCAGTTTTACTGAAATAAGAATGTTGGAGAGAAAAGAAAAGCAAGTATTTCAGGGTGTTTTGTTTTTTTCCTCTCTGTATGGATTGCAAGCTTTTAGGAGAA
The DNA here is from genome assembly GCF_001715985.3 of Manacus vitellinus. Taxonomy (NCBI): domain Eukaryota; kingdom Metazoa; phylum Chordata; class Aves; order Passeriformes; family Pipridae; genus Manacus; species Manacus vitellinus. The sequence goes on along the minus strand of NW_021939396.1, from coordinate 44,508,836 downwards.
GGCAAACATAATTGTGTAAGTGCTGCTTCCATTAAAGAACAGCTGATAAGACTAATACTTCTGCAACTGTGTAAGAGGAATTTGTAATATCTGGAAATAGCAGCATATTTTAAAGAATTGATTCTTAACTCCTCGAATACTTGGATGTTTGTGAGAAATCTGTTCTGGACAAATAGTATGAGTTATGGAGAAGATATAGACAACTGAACTTTGTACCAGATGATGTTTTGCATGACAGTGTGTGGGATATTCTGGGAATCTGCCAGAGAAGGAACAGGAAAGTCTAAACACTAAAGATGTATAAGGCAATAATCAGCATTTATATGACTATCCAATAAACAAATACTTTATCTACTTGCAGTTACAGCTGTAATGATACAAGGGAAATGATATCATTATAGTGATGTTGGAAGGATTGGTTATAAATGGAACTCTCTGGGGAAAAACTACTTCCTTCCCATTTGGAAGCATCTGACCAACATGAATTTACTGTAGACTTCAATACAACAATTTTTTTCCTGGGCCCAGTAAAAATGTATACTGCATTAAAGTAGACAGGAGTCTTCTCAAAGCCCAGTTTCAAAAGCTTTGCCTTTTAGGCAGGAAGTTCGGATTTTGATGTGAATGTATGGATAACTCATTCTTCCATTCAGATATTTGCTCATCTGTCTTAAGAATGTGTTTGTTTCAAATATAAATGTACATCTATATAATTTGCATAAAATAATGTGCAGATAACACTTGACATTGAGTCTAGTGCCTTACATTGAAGCTGTATATCATCATATGTCTGGTCAATACCTTTCCTCTAGGTGCAGAAGAGACCTGCTCAAATCCCATGTGCAAGTTCTGGAATTGCCCTCATCACCAAATATTTGAGTACTATCCAGGAGTGCATTAAGCTGGGTGACTACTTTTTGTTCTAGGTAAAATTGTTTTTCTTATTCTCTTCCCAAGAACAGATTGCAAGCAGTCGCTATTTTGTTTTGGTAAGGTTTTAATTAGAGAATATTAGTTTCTCATATATGTTTGCATGCACCTCCTTCATTAGTGCAGGTGTTGTTAATTGTTTATTTTTTTCACGTAAGAATATGAAAAAGGGCTGAAGAATGTACCTTGCACAAGGACAGGCAGATCTACATAAAATGATCATGAATGATAATAAATTTGGGTACCGCATCAAAACGACTGGCAAAAAAAATGAAAGTTAGGCACAAGTTGTGGGATAGTAATAACCTTTACAATTACTGATTTAGGCTTTAATCCCATGTATCAAACTCTTCTAATGCACCTAGGCTTTCTCAGTCCTATTTGTTTCTTATTGGGGCAGAGGATAGATATTCATATGCTGTTTGTTTAAGAATTTATATTCTTATCATTATGTGTTAACCATCTATACACAACACTTCTGGTTTGAAAATATGCTGTTTACAAGAAATATGTAAGCTATTTTCTGTAACTAAATATGGACTGATATAATCCTTTGAAAAGAGGCATGTGGCATCAATGTGTCAGGGTTGGCACAGGGTAGGACACTATCAAAAAGACTTCTTTTCCCTTTCTGGGAAGCTTCTTATGCAAACCCACTACATTTTATGTTAGGGGTAGGATCTGAGCAGCCCCTGAGCAGGCACCTTGCCACTATTACAAATGAACTGGAAGGAAGAAAACTATGGGTGTCTATCAACTATTTCTGTAAATATCATAGCTGTATTTCAAGATCATTTAACTGGACTGTCCATTGTCATTATGCCTAAGAGTCAAAGATATTTAAGCATAGGTGACAATAAGTATTTATGGCACAATGATTCACAGTGTTTCTTCATATAGGTTTGAAAGGTTTATGGAATTTTTTGTATTTTGCACTTTGTCCAGCTGGTTGGCTAATGTTAGTTTGTAAAACTTTTAAGTTAAGAACAATGAGCTGGGCATTCTAGTAATGTCAGTTGTCAAAGAACATTATAATAGTATTACAGTGAAAGCCAGAAGGCTCATAAAAAAGAAATGAATCCTTGCTGCAAATTTGAGGGGCTTGGAAAAAAAAAAAAAAGAAAAATCAAGGCCTCAGCTGTTTGACAAGGAATGTCATTTTTCTTTGTGAATGATGTGGTCCAAAGGAATTAATTAGCTTGGCTAACCCAACTGCGAGCCTAAAATGCTGTGAGGATTCCAAAAGCTGCAAACGTCTGTTAGCATAGGTGATCTTTAAAGCAAACTGTGTTAGTGGTTTTTGCCTTCAGAGTGTCATGCTGCTTTGACAAAATTCTGAGAAAAACCCTGGCTCATAGCATGCTACATGTCCAAGTGAATATTTCAGCACCGGAAGGTAAGTGTTCTATAGTATGCATTGCCTAGCAATGTTTTCCACAGTATGCATCCAGACAAGATTATTTTCATCTGGTATTTCATTCTTTTCTCACTTTTGCTATAGAATTGCCAAAGAAATGCTATTTCATTTTAAGGCATCTCACAATGAATTGCAGGGCCATTAGAACAGTCTCTGAAGAATCTCTTGGAACACACAGTGTCTGGGGGAACGCAGAGGCAGGAATAGGCTCCACTGTGGGGACCAGCTTCAAGGCATGGAGGAACCTGTGATGAAGCTGTCAACTTTCAGGAAAACATAGTCAGTAGAGAGTAAATCCCCATCTTCCTCAGCAGCACTGGCTCCAGAGGAATGCAACTTTTCCTTAACTTGAGACCAGCAGTGAAATACAGCCAGTGAATGAAAAAGAGAAGCTAAAGCATTGATCAGAAGATGGCAATGCCATTCTGCATTAACTAAGGACTATCACAGCCCCACATTTATATATATATAATATATATCACTGCATTCATAATAAAATTGGTCTCGGAAAATGACGTGAGCTTTTAAAGGCCACGGAGATTGTTATGATATGCCTTGGAATGCCTTCCTCATAGGAAAAGAAAGATATAATGACCTTGTTTACGTGACTGTGACTTGCTTTCCACAAAAACTGTATTCTACTACTTTCTTATCTCTAATAATATTCTTTAACTCAGCTAGTAAGAGATGAGTGTTGTGGTTTTGGTGGTAAAGATTCAATCATTGCTTGGGACCAGAGGCTGTCAGTAACTGCAGCCACAGAGACGTTGTAACTATTAGTGGCCAGGGTCTGTTGTACTACTTAAATATACTGGTTAAGTTGAAAAAAATAGGGGAAGTGATGCAACATGAGAACATGTAAGAGGAAAAAGAAATTGCTGTCAGGCTCTAAGTTAGTCTAGAAGAAGTTAGATGTTATTCAGCCCAAGTTCTATTAGTAGAATTGTTAAATGGGGAAATTTTTACAGTAGTTATTACAGAAAATGGTAATTTCCATTAAGGTTGCATTTTTGGAAAATTGTGCTAGAAATATATTTTGACTTTTATTTATATATTTTCCCCCCTGAAAAGACTAATGGAAATTGTCTAGACCAAGAGGGTACTATAAGAAATAAATGTATAAGGAATAAGTTCCTTACGTTTACTTCTCCTTCAATATAATAATACTAGTGGAGAAGCAAGCCATGTTGTACAATATCCTTCTAAAAAGAAGCGAGTTACAATAAACCCAGTACAAAAAAGGACCTAGAATTTTGGAATGGGTTTTGAAAATAGAAGACATGAGTTTCATCAACAATTTAATAATAAAGATAGCAATCTGAAATTAAATATATAACCTACTTCCAAATATAATAATATTTGACATAACCATATTTGTTCAAACTAGTGTGTACTAAAAATTGGATGCTACCAAGTGACTAAGAGACAAGTCTAAATGGTCAATGGTTAACAACCTTCTTCCCAGGAAAGCTTCTTTTTTTATCCTAATCTGTCAGATCATGACTGGTGCTTAGAAACCTGAGGATTAATAATGCTAAGGTAGTTATGTTAATCTTAATTAACTGGAAATGCAGCTGTTCATTGTCCTCTTGTTAATGCTCAGTCCTGTGCTGGATTGTTGCCGTTGTGGCAAAGATTTTGCAGGTGAATTCTGTGTACAGGGAGGATTTTCTTTTAACATATTAAAAAATACTCTCTCTCCAGTTTCACTGAACGCCTCATTGCTAGTTTAGCAGACTGCTTTATGAAAAAGTAGTATGAGAAGTGTTTCTTCTATACTGTAGCTTGTATTAGTATATTTATCATGATCTTTCTTTCATTTTCTTTTTAAATAAGGCTTTTAAGTGAACCGCTGTGGGCATTTTTCAGGGCTACTAGCATTCTTTTTTTCTGCTTTCAGAAACTGTCTATTTACAATTCTTCTTACAGAAAAGGACTAAATCCTGTAAACTAGAAGAAGAGAAAATGTTATAAATCTGATGTTAAAATAATTAATACATTATGTATATGTTAATGTGTGAACATATGCATTTTATATATATATAAACATATTAAATATTTTCCTCTCTTTGTGTATAACTTTACTATTTTGATTTTTAATAGTTAATGTTCCAACATCAATTTTGGGTTAATTCCTCTCATGTTTCTTATGATGAGAAGGAAATATCGCTGAACTACCCCTGGAAATTCCTCTTTTCTTACCTGACACATTGCAATTAATTTGATGTGTATTAAATTTTAGGAGCTGAGAAGACAAGTCAATTCAATCCAGATGAACTAAAACATTTAGATGTCTGGTATAATGGGAAATCTGTAGCAACCAGGTCAGTATCAGCTTCATCTCTTTGGCTTGAAAGGAATGTGCCCATGAACTCTAGCTTATAACACAAATATATAAAAGACATGAAACAAATGAGGAAACTTAATCAGTTTTGACTAAGCATAGAAATATTGGACTGGCTCTTTTATGATGCTATTCCTTTAAAAAAGGAAACAAAATTCCCACCCCATCCTCAATCCCCCAATAAAGAAATCAATAAAGTATATAGAAAAAAGTGAACTGTAATAAGGTTAAATAGAAGTTCAACAGGCTTATTTGAGGAGATGTCAGTACTTTCTTATTAGAAAAATATAAACCCATGTGATCTACTGATTATATTGATTATATTAACAGACACCATATGCTATCCAATCCTGCAACCTAGAGCTTTGTTTCCAGCGATGGTTCCTTGAATGAACAAAGAGGAATAACTGGCAAAAATCTTTATGAAAATCATTCTTAGCTCATCGTCTACCTCACAGTAGCATTCTTACTTCTTCTACTGAAGCAATACTGTTAAAAGTATCTACTTTAATCTTTATTAGTCGGGTGAAAATTTTCATTGGTATGTGATAATATTTGAGAGTCTCTATATCAGGTAGAGAATGATAATTACTAAACAATAAAAAGTGAGATTTAAGAGAGCGAGTATCGATTTATATTTTGCTGAACATCTTAGAATAGAATTTAGTCTTGATGTTTTAGGAGGAACAGATCAATCCAAAGATAATTTTCTCTTATAGAAGATGTTTAGCTTTAGGTTTACTTATAGTCTGCCTCAACTGACCTGGAACCATTTCTTCGATTGTTTGGTTGTCTTACTAACCAATTCTGTTCCTTTTTGCCTCTCCCTTTCATTTCTGTATGTTGGCTTTAGCCTGCTTTGCAGTCATTTCAACACTAGAATTTCTGGAGTAGGAAGCAGGACTTTGCCTTATCATGTCTATATCCTGACTTCTTGGTATTAACTTTCCACTCATAAAAATTTCTGGGGGGTCAAATGTTAAACAGGAATTAAAAAGCTAAATGATTTATAGGATTCAGGTACTTGTCAGTAACTGAAGCCACTGACAATGGAAGGACACCTACACTATTGCACATGATGAACGAATTTTGTTTCCCTCACGTCTCAGCTTTTTTGGCTTGATTTTGTTTGCAAAGCTATTGATGCTTCCATTTTATTGACTTGAATAACTTCAGTGACTTAGAAAATTTTATGATTATAACACAACCAATGTACTAAATATTGTTGACATGTTGTTGCATTTGTATTCTTTTATTTTTTATTATATTTGGGAAATAGTTTGCTTTGATACTTTATGTTCTTTTGTCTTCTCCACTCATTGTCAAACTTTCTGTGTAAGAGTTAGGATGTCTAAAGACAGTTTTGCAAGATCCTTAATAGGTTTGCTGTTAAGGTGATATGAATACTAATGGATAACAAACCCTACGTATTCTGAATATACTAACAAAAAGGATAAGAAAATTTCCACTGTAAATAGATCAACCTTGATGCATTTCCATCAGCTTAGTCTTGTACTGGAACCTGTAAACTGCAGCATAACACTGAGAAAAATTTCAGGAGACATCAGTGCATGGGGCAAGAAAAAGGAACTACTAGAGCTTGACCTTCCTGGTTATAACATAACTTGAAAGCAAAGAAAATGTGTTGTTCATCCTGATTTTCACTGTCATCCTCAGCTCTTTAATACCTTTGTGGCGCGACGACTGGTATAAGCCAGTTACTGTATTTTGTCAGTTAAGTAAAGCAGCAGTAGTAAACAAATTAGGAAAATTCAATGTTGCTTATCTGAATTCAAAACAAGAAATTAAATTGAATGTGGGCAATTTTAAATTTGGTCATACTGTAGATAAACAAGGATAAGTAAATTGGTACAACATTTGCAAATATATGCAATATTTTAAAACATTTTCTTTTTAAAAACCAAATATTTGCTCTATTTAATAGCTGTTTATTTTTGCAGATAAAATAATTGCTCTACTCTCTGTCTTTATTAAACACTGGGTTTAGAAAAGATGAATTCATACAAACAAGAACTCAGCTTTGCTTGTGCCACATTGAATTGTTTAAAAAGTAACCATGCCATTTTCATAATCTGGTGGCTTGTATTTTAGTTTTTAGTACATAGCCAGCCATATATATACAGTTTAGAAATATTTAATGCTGTTAAAATGTATTCCATAAATTTTTAAAATATTTTAGTGCCAACCTTTTTTCTCATTTTTATTTGATGTTTCCCAAGATTTATATTCCCACACACACACACCCTCTTGCCCCTCCTCTTTCTCTTTTTTCCCCTGAAAAAGAGCCATTGAGAATCTGTGGATTATTGAAGTGATCTTATGCAATAGCAACGTCACATTTTGAAGTTATCTGGAGAAATACCTACCACCTTGAAAGGTCACTTTCAACTAAAAATAAAAATATATTCCATTTAAATGTTTTCAGACCTGAAAATAGTGTGTTGTGAGCTACCACATCAGGCAGAAGTGTATCTTTCTTTTTCTTTTCAGGCATCTCTAAGGTAAATACTGATTCATTTATGTAGGAAACGTGCCTTCCAAAGGGCAATCAGGCAGTGGAAGGTACTTAGAGAGGTGTGTTCACTTGAGTAATACAGCAAAATACTGAAATAGAAACTGCATCTCTTGGGACAAATACTTCTTGTGACAAACAAATACATTAGGCTGTGACGTCAGATTCATCCACTTACAGTTTCCTGGAACTGCCAAGACATGTCAAGCTGTTAATCGTGTTCTGAAGATCAAGAAAGGTAGTAGAATATTATGCAATAGTACATATTTATATGGTTAATCTTGTTCTCCCTCTTCATTCTTCACAGAAAAGAATTTTGGATGTAGTGAGAAAGGGCAGAGTACTGCAAAAGAGAAGGGTATGGCAGTGATGGTACAACATACTTTGTTAATGGGCAAGTGTTGACTTCTCTTTCGATAACTTAGCAAAGCATAACTTAGCGAGGTATACCTTTTGTTTCCGCTGAACACAGGCTCAGAAAGATTGAAAATACAGTAGAATGTACCTGTGATATAAGGGAGACCATTCTTTTATTTTCATAGTTTATTTTGGCTCAGTGAGAAACCAGACTAGTAGGAAAGGCTAATTCCCTTCCCCAAAATTTTGTGAATACTGAAATAAACGCTATAAACACATTATGTTTACCAAGCTTCAGAATCCATTACAAAAAAAAGCACTTTGACAAAGTGCTTTTATTATTGATTGAATCTGTGGATGTTGTCTAGAAGATACTAGATATGGATCTGTATGTTTCCGGGTCTGATTACTAATATAAAATTTACAAAGACTTCTTCTTTAGCACAACATTGGTGTTCAATTTTCAAGTGGAAGTTTTGTCAAATCTGAGAAACCTGAGAAATCTGTTAAATTTGAGAAACTTCAAAGAGATCTGAAGGTGTGGGGAAAGAAAAAAATGTATGTTGTACCTTTTGTATCTTTCTAACTCCTACACAAGATAATGATGACCCAACTTGGGAAAATCCCTGAAATGTGATGAAGTCAGGAGCATGGACTCTGTCAACCTTTGAGCGACCATGGCAATCTTATATGTTTAAGTCTAATTACAGCTGAAAGCAATGAGCAGTCATCTGATTTTCACAATTTCCTCATCCACCTATGAGGAATAGGAAGAGTAGTAATTCAACGCTGCTCAGCCAAGGCGCTTCACCTTTTCCTAAAATGATGGCCATGAGATACCCCTCAAAAAGACAGGATGATTTCTGCATCCATTTAAACTGTCAAGGCAGCACAGCAGGATGACTTTGTTTACCACCATCTAGAGCTGAAGTACATCTGGACCAAACTGTATTTTTAAAATATCAAGATATGATTAGTAGACAGAATTTATGTACATGTAACAGAAAAATCATGCTTGTGGTATGTCTCTATGGAATAATATGCATGTTTATTGCACATTTTCTTCTTTGATGTTTGTAGTATGTTGCAGAAAAACAAAGTATTGTTTTGTATGAGGAAATCACTTCATGACACAGCTATGTGAACCTCTGTACATTTTATAAGGCTTGCTGTGAGAAAGAATCGTTTTGGCTCTCTGAGGGGGGGAAATAAATAATTAAAAGAGGCTGATTGTGTAGCTAATACTACATTATGCAAATATGCAACCCAGGGAGGTTTGACACACAACACATTGATTTATGTCCCACTTAAAGGTACCTTATCTTTCTGTTTTGTTATTTATAGGCTGGACTGTGTGTATGTTTTTGTGGCTGCATATTCAAAGAGAACTAAGGAGCTACTACTCGCCTTGGTGTCTCAGCCCACACTTTGAAACTGTGTGAAACAGGGATCTGGTCAGAAAACAGGGCTTAACATGCACTCGTAAATACCATTAACTTCAGCCTAAGCTGAGATCCCTTGGGCAGCTTCAAGAAGAGGGAACAGATATTTTCCTCTTGGAAGTTTTATTTGTTCTTTGGGTGATGGGTCAAGTGAAAGAATGTTTGAAAAGGACAGTTTTACAATAGATTCCAGTTCAAGTATAGTGGTGAGTCACTATATCTATTTACAGAAAAAGAATAAATAGAATCTTTCTCTCTTAAGAAAGAGGGCTGAATTTAAAAGAGAAGGAAGTTCTTATTTAGAAAGATTTCAGAAAAGATCATAATATGAACTAATACGAATTCCTAAACCATGAATCTGCTTCAGTGGTTTGTTGAATACGACAAGATTTAATTATATAAGTTGCATCACTGCTTTGGGTTGCACACCTCTGTTTATGGTAGGTATAAGTAGGGAGTCCCACAGAAACCTAATTCCGGAAACATACAGAATTAATGAGTATTGCTGGTGGTAGCCCTGGAGGCTAGCAATATATTTTTGATCTTGCCTTTGATTTGTTAAATTTTTAAAATGTAGTTTTCATCCTAGTTCACCCTAGTGTCAGTGCATGTGAGAACTAAATTACTGTTCGTTCAACCAGTGTTGTTTCCACCAGATGGAAATGGTGATGTTCAGCCTGTCCTGGGGATATAGCTGTCGTAGAAACAGTAAAGAGCCATCAACTGGTGATGGCTTTTGGATATTACTGACGTGGATCAGATTTGATCTGTGAATTAGAGTCTTGTATTTTGTGTCATTAATTTGTGACAAGTTACTGTTGTAGTGGCTTTTTTTTTGTAAATTACATTAATCTAAGTTGTTAGTTTATGCAAACATTTCTATGCATATATTACCCTTCTGTATATGTTCAGAGAAAAATAAAATTGAAATACTAAAGTGAATTAATCATAAATCCAGCTCTGCATCTTTAGAAAAGCCAGCAACTCACCATATCTTCCCATTAGGACAAGAGAATAGTTGAGATTTATCATATCATCTTTCACAGGGGTAGATGTCATAGCATAGTGGACTGAGATGCCAGCGAAAAGTATCTAGAGACTATACTATTATCTTACCATATATTTCCAAAATGTTTTTTGCTATCGAACAATGGCTCATGAGCTGTTGTGAAGCCACTGATGGATTATCTACCAACCCCGCTACCAGGATGAGTAAAAGCACTGTGACACAGTGACAAATTACAAGACAGTTTCCTTAAAATTCAGTACCAGTAGATTATCTTTGAAGCAAACTTCCCTAAACATTTTTTCCATGATATTATGCTAATGGGGAGAATTTTCTCTTTATCAAAGGTCTTTTACCCCAGAGCCAAGATGTTAATGGCTGATGAAAGTGTTACAGAGCCTTGTTACATTCAGCAGCTTAAAAACCAATGAAAACTAGTTTTTGTCTTGTTGCACTCTTTTTTTCCTTTCCTCTGGAGGTCTTTGCTATTGGCAAGGTAAACTATTAAATGCTTCTTTAATCTGAATCAGAATTCATTTCACACAAGGTTTAATATTTTCTTTTCAAGTAACCTGTTATCAATTGAAGGAAGGCTGAAGACTAGAGAAGCTTCATTTAACTTACCAATGAAAAGAACTGAGAAAAAAAGATTAGTAATTTCAGTGTACTGTTAGTGAATGTTGTTCCTGTGATTAAAACCTGCATTACATGTGGATAGCAGTAGTGGACACTATCCTTTGAGAACAAAGGCTGTGTACAGTACTTTAGTTGAACTAAAGACATAGGAGATTAATAGAAGGTAAGAGTTGTTGGAATTAAGATTTCAAGTGAAAGAAAAAACCAGGCTGGAAGAAATGTAACCCTTATGTCTTATTTGGGAAGAAGCCAAACATCCTTGGACTTGGGTCATTTCATCATTGTCCTGAGAGATCCAAGGTCATCAGGTTTAAGGAATGGACTTGGAAAGTTTTTTAAGTGGTTTGTTTGGCAGCAATTTTGGAAAACACCTCATTGTACTTCTCTCTTTCCTTCTTTCATTAAAACAATCCATAGTGTTGCAGGATGTTACAAGCTCGGGATTACTTCCTCTCTTTTTCAGGCCTTACATTGCAGTGAACCACTGCATGACAAGAGCCTGAAACATCTTAGGAGCCACTATGGTGACCACATCAATGTCAGCTTTCTAAGTTTCCAGTTTGAACTGATTTCCCACACTTCCTTACTTCTACTCCTACCTTAAAGAAGACAGATGTATCTTTGTGACCTACTTTGGCAGACATTTAGCTGTTCTTTGTTGCTTTTTCATTTGTGTTACCGTTCTTACTAAAACTGAAATCTGAATATCCCAACAGAGTAGCTGGTGACTGATAAGCTGCTGCAGCAAACTAATGCTGTCACAAAATTAAACTGTAGTGCTGAGTTTTATATGAAGAAATCTGTTTCTATTACTCAATAAGATGCAGATTTTTCCTATGCAAGTTTTATTAACTTTTTTTTTCCTTGAAAAATACCGATTCCCTTTCTCCATTACTTCTATCCTGATTGATAAAACCTCAAATCCCATTGTTTTCCCAAAGCAATCAACTTTCAGGTGTGTTTCAGTCACCCAAGAAACTTTTATTTTAACAAGCGTCTAAAAAAAAAGATAAAAGGAAAAGTACTTTTTGAAAACTTACATAGTAAAGATATCATGATATTAATTAACAGCTTTGTAATTTTTCTTAATATTTAGACATTCTCTGTCACAGTGCAAGTTTCTTCTTTCTACTTTTCACTAACACCTGACCTCTCTCTCAGATAAGGTGTTAGTCCTTTTTGCCTAATCTTGTGTGTGTTCATGTCAATACACCTCTTTATTTTGTATGATCTTGTAACAAAATGTGTCATTTATGTTCTACTGATGTTCCAATCAAACTTAAACCATGTATCTTTTAACCTTTAGTGATTGCAAGCTTAGCTGTCAAGTGACCATAGTAAATAATAATATGAGAGTCTGATTAACTGGCTACCTTTCACTGTATTATTACCCAAAACAAAAAACCCACATGAAATTTACTCATGAGTCTGGAGCCATATTTAAATAATGACAGGGATCTCACTCTCTTGTGCAGGGGTCTTGAAGTCATTCTGTGTTCAACAGTATAGCTTTTGCGGGCTAATTTTAGGCATTAGCTGTGTGGTTGAGACTAGAGGAATTTCTCTTTCAGCTCCTACAGCAGTATGTAACTTTTTCCAAAGTACTTCCTGTTATATATCTGTAATGTTGAACCAGTTGGAATGAGATGGTGGTAGCGTTGGTGTAGAGCTGATGGTGGTCTGAGCGTTTGCTGTGTGCTGCTGATAAATTGCTGGTATTCTGAATGCGTGTTGTCTACTCCTGTTAAAATCATTCAGGCAGTGTGTAGTGGTGAGAATGCCAGAGGTCATCAGTGCCAGGTTGAGCCTGAGTATTGTGTTTCCTTAATTGCAACACAGGCCATTTTGGCAACAGCTCTGTAGAAGACAGGGCATGACAGGCCTGTGTTTACTGTGGCCTCCTGATTGCAGATTTTACAACTCTCTGAAAGCTCAGGTCTTGAGGATAGCATGGGTTTCCTTTTGAGAAAAATCTTCTCATAATGTTTGGGTTTGCAGGCCTATTCTTATTGTGGTTTATTTCAGGGCAACATAAACCATCTGTTGTAAGTTATTTAAATGATATACATTGTTCTAGTGTATCAGTGCCTGTATCAGTGAACAAATATTATAAAGTAAATTAATGCCCCCTGCTCCTGCTTTTGGTGATTTAAAAAGTTTCTAGAACTGAAGCATTGATATAATTTAATCTGAAACAAAATGGGATTGCCACAGGAAAGGAAGTTACATTTCTGAACATCATATATTCAGGTGCTCCAGCTGTAAATGAGCTATGCCATATTTCACCAGTGATAAACTTTCATGTACAAAAGCATGATAAATGTAAGTGCATAAACAAAAGAAGACTCACCCGTGAGTTGTCTTTTCTCACTTATTGCAACTACTTACTCAAATGTAAATCCAGGAAACCAGGGTTCCACATAGCTTTGTGCAAATACAAATGTCTATGTATTCCTTAGATAACAAGTCAGTGAAAGTTAATTCAACGAATTTGATTAATGTTAGGAATATTTTATTTTAAATATTTCCAAACATAGGTAAAGAAGGTTTAAATAACCCTGAAAGTTGCTTAGAAAAATATTAAAGGCTACATGAATTTTATTTGCGCGTTGACAAAGTTAAAACCTTGCCGTAAGACTGAAGAGGTAAATTATAACTAAAGCCAGTTCACAGGAAGCTTCCCACCACTCTTAAAAGGAAGCTAAAAAGGAAGAAAACCAAACCGTACCCCCCTTTTATTTCACAAGAGTATATAGCATTGCTTTGTTATTTGAGATTTATGATGGCACCAGTTCTGTTCAGATGTGGAGACAAGGGTGAATATGAGTGTCTATGTGACGGGCTTATACGTGACCCCGTAGCTTTTTTTGAGCTGTTGGAAGAAACTGCATTGCTGTTTCACAGAAGCAAGTGGGAAATATCAGTTGAAAAAGAGATCTAAATACCTCTCTCATCATACTGGTGTGGATGTTATATTGTGAAATATCTTGAAGATGTTGAATTTTGACATAAAAAGCAATAAAAATTTGCTAAATATGTCGTATTACGGTGTCCTAAAAAACGAGGTGTCCAACAGCCCAGAGGACGACATGAGCACAGTAGTGACCCAATTTTATCCATTTTTCCAGGGAGATAAGGGAAAGGATAAGAAATGGAGTCTGAATAGGCTAGAAATAATGAAATGACATGTACAGATTTGAAAAAGTATAGTGTATATCTGGACACATTTCAGACAAAGATATGGACACAAGCTTCCCATTCACGGTTAAATTTATACACAAACACTTGGCAAAATGCACAGCTGAGTAATGTAGTGTGTGATATAGTTTTTCTTTTAGGAAATGTAAGGACACAGGTCTTTTCTCTGTGTTCCAGCAATACTAGTGTTTGGTAGTATAATGGACAATTCCCAACTTATACGTAGGAAGAAGGGAGGAAAAAAGCGTGAATGAAGATGTTAACTTTTTTAAAAAACTCAAAAAAAGGCCTAGTAGAAGTACAGGCCTGCTCTTATTTTAACTGATCTGATTAACCATTGATAATGCTTATGACAGTAATAATTCTTATGACAATAATAATGCTTATGACAATAATAGTAACAATAACAACAATAATGATGATGATGTGATTCCTTTGAAGTTCAATGACAGATGTCTGATCCTAGAAACAATGCCTATTTCTTTGTACTTAAACCTGTCTGCTGTGGGCTTTTGTACTCATTATAACCACTTCCCTAGAGCTGTTCAATGCTCTAGATCCTTCCCTCTTCCTCCAAGCTTCCTGGACTTCTTTATGGTATAGCTTCCTTCCTAAGGAACTGCACTCTTGGGAAGAATAGGGTTTGACTTCTAGAACTGATAGAACGTTTAAAAGAAAAACAATGTCACCTTCAAGAATTAACATTGGATTGGTGACTGGGCTTCCTAACAGTCTTGATCCCAGAGGCCTAAGATTTCAGGTCATTAAGAAGAAGCTTGAGTTAGACTTGACTGATAAATCTTGTGCTGAATTTTGGGCTAAGTAAGGAATGGAATAGAAGATGTGCTTTGGTTGTGGTTCCCCCCCCCCAGCCCTTCACCATGCTCATTTTCAGCCAACGTGGATTACTAGTTTTTTTTACCACAGCAGCTGAGACCTCTGAAATGGTCACTTTTCTTTTTAAGTTTTTCTACCAGTGACAAAATCTAGAATTCAGACACAAGGTGCGTTCCCTGTAGGAAAGCCACCAAGCAGAAGACATGCAACCAAAAAGATACGTATATATGCAACAACAAATATATATATATATATATAGATATACAGATATATAACAACAAGTGGAAGATTGCTGTGCTCCAGTTTTCTGTTACCTATACACCATGGATTCAGGAGTCCTTTTGTGTGTACAAGTCCACTTCATGCTCCCTTCATCCACCTTCTAGCTACCACAGAAATGCATGCCATTGATGATTTCCAAAAATCATGCCATTGATGATTTCTGGATTCCAAGGTGAGCACATGCAACTTTCCTGAATTTGACACCTTTTGGTATATACGGATATATCCTTCAGGAATAATTTTCCAAAAGCAATCATAATTTGGGTTACCTCTGAAATTTTTATTGCACCTTTTAGTAACACGGTAAGGTGTGGTTTGCTGTCAAAAAAGGGTGTTTTTTTTGTTTCATGTAAGAGAGATAACAAAAGCCAATATGGTAGGTGTCCATAATGGGTTTTTTTAAGAGTTTTGGCATTAAAATGAAATTGTTTATTTATCTTTACCTATTAAAAGACACCAAATATTTTAAGATTAAATAGTGCCATTTAAGACCTTGTAGAAGGTCTTGTTAGCTAAAAAGAAAAAAAAGACTTCTTAGATAGAAAGTCTGGAATAAACATCCTCAAAAGATTCAGAAACTCTTTATTCCTCACTCTTTATTTTACTGGACTAGATTGAAACTTATATATATATATATATATATATATAAATGTACCTATAAATGTTTTGAGAGTAAACCAATAAAAAGATTGTTCCTCTGGAATGAAAGTTATATCAGCAAAGACACAGTCCTGCTACACTTTTGTGTGAAGTCCTGGGAAGCATAAGATGCACTAAGAATTCAGGATATGACCTCAGATTTCAACAGGACACCAATTACTGTGTATGAGTTATGAAGCACTTCTGTTGTTTTCCTCTGAAATATTTTTTCGATTGAGTTTAGAACACATGAAATATATGAGAATGACAGCTCCAGAGAATGAAGGTTTCTGTTTATCTGTGTTACAGGCAGAAAAGCAGGCAACTGAGGAGTGAGTTTCCTCAGCACAGTTCTGGAAGGAAACTTCTACGACTGGGAGCACAGTAATGTATTTTGACCTTTATTCAATAATCTGAAGAAACCATACAGATGCTGTGAGTCTAAATAACCACAACAACTAAACATATCCTACATGCAAACCTAGTTACATGTATTTATGGCTGCTTTGACTAATTTTAAAAAATACTGCAGTGAATTCTCACAGAATATTCACATACCATTAAAAAAGGATATTATCCCCCTTTTTTTTCTTTTTTTTTTTTTTTTAATATTACAGTGTTTTCACACTCAAACAGCCTTTGATGTCTCCATTTACACTGATACAGCAATATCCATTAGTGGCAGAGGAGAGGTTTTTTTCCCAGACGTTTGCAGAAGTAGCCACCTCCACACCAACTCCAAAATCACTGCAGCTGAAATACAACTACTGGACTGTAACAATGATACAACAAAGCAACAGGAACTGGGCAGTAGTTGTATTGTCACTAAAATCCCATGCCATGAGTTTAGAGTCTTTCTAGCTGTTTTGGTAACACAATTGCAGGAAGTCCGTTCAATAAGCAAGGCTGGATTTTGTAGATTTTTATTTGGTTGGCTGGTTGGTTTTCTTTTTTAGTTTTCTTTCTTCTTTTCTTCTGCTATTCTAACTTAAATAAGCAGCAGACACAGAGTGCTGATGGCCAGGTCACTCTCTGGTCTCAGTTCCACTGCATTTAAGAACATGTTTAACTGAAGAAATGAATTGTTATATGCTTAGATGTAGGTTCCATCTTACTGCAATCCAGTCTTTCAGACACATCAGTTATCCTTCTTTATACCTAATTCAAGGTTTTAATAGAGAGTTCCAGCACCTGGAAAGCAATCTATTGTTCCTCAGAGACCCTTGGATAAATTATAAGACATGAACACCACTCAGTGCAATTTTGCAAACAAGATGAAGAAAAAATTAATGGCCATCACTGGCTGTATGTTTTCAGCAAAATATGCTCCAGGGTATATTGACATTTGCCAATTAACAATTAATCACCCTGAAACATCCCAGTGTGGACAGAGAAGAGAAGGATAGCAGCACTCCCTGGTATAGCTGTTGGACAAACCTTCAATTACCTCTATCACTCTGAATTATTGGTGATGTGAAAGGGAAGACTTATCCTGCTACATTTCAAAAAAAGTGCTGTAAGATGACTCACATTTTCCTCCACAACTTTTTAGAAAGACACCCCAGTCGCCCTTTCACCATCTTATATTGTAGTCAACAGCCTTGTGTTTCATTATATAGGATTCAGGTATCTCTGGACAGTATTGTTATAAATCTTGATGGCTGACAGAACACTGAATGAATTGCTATAAATTTTAAGTGGTTGTATTCTGACACTACTGAAGTAATTCAGCAAGCATATAAAATGAGATGGGAAATGCTAAACAAAATGATAGCAATAACTGAAATCAGAGGTCTGATTAAATAATGGACATACTTAGTTTTATTACTGAACTTTGTTTTCCTAGAACAAGAAAAGGAAATGGTATATAACTGGAGAGAAATATGTATATTTTCCCAGCATGACAGTGTACTGTCTCGCATCACACTGCATTAGTTGCAATAAATTACCTTCCATCTTTTCTGGGATTTGGACTTTGTGATTTGGAAGGTCTTTTTTCGTACTATGTTTCTCTATTCCCTTCATCCTTTCTTTGAGGAACACAAACACTATTTTCATTTTAGACTAATTACTCATAAATAAACCGTTGTAGTGGTTTGGATCTTGCTTTCCCCCAGAGGCTAAGAAAAGTGGTAGACCCCAAGGGGTGGAAACCCCTGGAAGTTTTGGAGTTCTGTCCAATGGGCGCTCCTGCAAAAATGTAAACATCCCACAAGCTCAC